>NC_057695.1:406664-439164 GCF_014466175.1 Vespula pensylvanica
AAAAAAAGAAAAGAAATTATAGAGAGAAAAAGAATATAAGTGTACATTTCGAGAATGTCAATATTATATTGCATATATATATATTTTGTTTATTATAACCTAAAAATTGATAATACACTACTACACTGTTCGATAACATTCTTTCTCTATTAAGCTCAAGTATAGAATGCTTTGGTGTTATCATTTTTTTTTTTCTTTTCTTTTAAATATATTTTCTTTGTATATTATATTGCCGTTCTCTAATGATGTATAATAATAAAATTATAATCCGACTGTATTCAAAGAAAGTATGACATTAAGCTTTATTGGAGATACTACTTGGAAAGAGGGATGATATTCAAGCCTCTTAAATCATTTTTGTTATTTTTTCAGTTCTTTTTTTTTTCCTTTTTTTTTTTTTTCTTTTAAACATTTTTTTCCTCTTTCTTTTTGTTCTTTTTTTTTTTTTTTTCGTTTCTTTAAACATTAAATGCAAATCGTTCGGTCAGATAAAAATTGTACGCAGTATAAAGGGCATGTATTATAAGAAAGTTTTGACACACTTTTAATTAATCGTACCACTTTAAAGATTAAAATTTTGTACCACGTGGCAGTAACACGTTGATATTCAAACCTAAACACTCTTCTTCTCAGCGCTATCATATAAATATCGTTTTTTTTTTGTTTTTTTTTTTTTTCTTTTCTCAACTCAACAAAATACATTTATATTATTTCGTTATCATTGAATACATTCGATAAAAGACAATAGTACATGGTACTTGTTAAACTTAGAAAAATCAAGGCACAACTTTATACTCCACTTTTAATTATATTCCGACTTTTTAATTAATGACAATTCTGTACGATTGAACTGACGTTGTAAGTCAAAAACAAACAAATTTAAATTTATGAAGTCATTTGAATTCTGGGATAATATGATATATTTTATGACAAATTTTTTGGAATGTAATTTAAACAAGACATATGTCAGGACTTAACTAAAAATGGAGTATAAATACTTATACCTATAACAAATAATTATCAAATCTTTTTTCTCATGTTCTTCTTCACAGTCTTAACCAGCTCTTTTGGCATTGAAGAATCAAAATTCACAATCTTTCTTGTTTGTTTTTGTTTTCTTTTGGTCCACGATTCGATACGCTTACAATAATTTGGCTTATGCAAAAGTTATTGCATTCTTAACTTATATGTGTGTATGTATATATATATATATTACTATATATATATATATATATATATGTATAATAATGATATACACCGATTAAAGACGAATCTGTGACAATAAAAACCTGTGAAGAGACCTTTCATATTATTATTATTATTATTATTATTATTATTATTATTATTATTATTATTATTATTATTATTATTATTATTATTATTATTATATTATCATTATTATAACTATTATTGTTATTGTTATTATTATTATTATTATTATATTATTATTACTATTATTTTTTGCCCAATAATACTCTTAAATCATCTTAATATTTATTATTAGTAATGACAATGGATCAATCCTTCAACAACAAATTCATCATCCTTTTATAAAATAAACAATCCAACTTTCCTATTAAATATTTTACAAATAATCTTTCTGAATAATATAATAAAATAAAAACACACACTCTCAAGTGGAAGCCGGTATCAATAATCTTCTTATAATACTATATCGCATTATTTCATATATATATATCATTATAGCACTGTTTCATTACACGAATATGTCTGTGTATATGTGATATATGATTGTTCTAACAGATCTATATAACGAGTATTAATTAATCAAAGCTATAAAATTGGTGATATTGGACCATTGGTATCCATCATTCTACTTTGACTATACAAATTAATACAGAATCAATAATAACAGCTGCCCCTCAGTACTGTTACCAGATTCCTTACATTCCTTCTATTATGTACGTAAGGTACTCATCAGAGAATATACAAATGTGATATATATATATATATATATATATATATATATATATCATAAGAAAAAAATATTAAATCAAATTTAGAAAAGGAAACATATTACAATGAAATTCTATTACATCTCTAAAATATTGTACGAGAAAGATCTGTTTGTTGAAAAAGGAAAAAATAAAAAAAAAAAAAAAAAATAAAAAAAAAACCAGAAAGATAAAAAAATGATTAAATATCATTCGAGAATTTTACAAGGTTGAAAATTTTAATATCAATTTTTATATTGCTCTATTGGATATCATACGATACTTTCTTTTAACTACGTTCATCGTGTAAGAATAATATCTGTCTCTATATCGTCGTAGAATTAAATGATAAAAGTGTAAAAATTGATTTCTCTCTTTCTCTCTCTCTCTCTCTCTCCCTCTCTTTTTCTTTCTTTCTTTCTCTCTCACTATCATAAACTATTATTTCTAGATATTTTTCGAGATGATTTAAGAATTTAAAGTAGAGACGAATAGACCATGAAAAATTTTGAAAGAGACTCCTCGTAAAAAAGAGCTTTTGTTGTGTAGAAAGGTATCGTCGTCGATAAATTTGACGATAATTCTTAACGATTATTTTTCTCCTTTTCTCTCTCTTCCTCTTTCCTTCTTCTCTCAGTGGCCACGAAAAAAGTTATCTCTCATAAAAGTTATTTATCCTTAAAAGTAGTATATGTAGATCTATGTACACTTTCATAAAATAAAATTAATTTAATATATATATATATATGTATATATACATATATATATATATACATATATATATATATATATACACATATATATACGTATGTATGTATAGAGACTTTTATATTATATATATAGTATTGCAAATTGTATTACAATATAATATATTATTTAAATATTTTCATTTGATTGTTAGTGATGCGTACATTCGATATGAGAGGATAATCCCATACTAGATTATTAATTATTAATTATTAATTATTAATTATTATTATTATTATCATTATAATGAATGTTCGTTGGCACAGACAGTGGCTGGTTTTAAAGGCACTTTGGGCTGATTATTCTCCACAGTACCGTCCAGCAAAACTATCTTATATATCAATTCCCCTTTTTTAGATTCGCTTCTTTAATTTTCTCTATCTTTACGACTCATATGTAACACCTCTCTGATGAACTCTGACTGGAATCTTATTTTTGCTTCGGTATTACATTCATTACATTACCTTACACATTTATCAAGACGACAATTCTGTGAGCATTCCATTAATAAAGGATAAACCTGAAAAAGCTTTCACAGTGGCTTCGTAAAGTTTGCTGGAAACATTCCTTTTTCATTCGTACCCTCTTTGATACCCATTAACCAGCCCTCCTCCTAAAGCGATAACAAATTTAATATCTTTTTTTTTTTCTTTTCTTTTTTTCTTTTCGATGATTATTAAAATTAATAATTAACACAAAAAGAAAAAAAAAAAAAAAAAAAAAAGAATATACAGACCTGTTCCTCTGGGTCATCATATTTTACGACGCGTATTATTTCACCAACGTCAAAGGACAATTCATCCACATCTTCCTGACTGTATTTATATGTTGTCTTGACCCTATACAAAACACCAGGTGGCAAATTGTCCGTTGTCGCCCCTGCAGAGAAATTGGTACCATTTTCATATTCCACGTCTAAAATTATCGAATCCGCACCATTAGTGATGGACCTATCGTAATCTAATAGCAAATTTGTCTTGTCAATTTTTTTCTTTCTCTCTCTCTCTCTCTCTCTCTCTCTCTCTCTCTCTCTCTCTCTCTCTCTCTCTCTTTTTTTTTTTTTAATATCATAATCAACAAGTCAAATCCGCTAGGATTTTATCATTTTAAAATTCATTATGACCATGCACAAATGGGCAGACGATTTGACAGTCCCTTTCAAGCTAATTCTTAAATACATACATACATACATACATATATATATATATATATATATATCCAATAAATTTTAAATTTAAATAGTTAACAAAACTAGCCTTGCTGCGACTTCAAAACATTATTAGTTTCATTGTTTTAATATTAGCATTTTTTACATGGCTGAAATTTATTCATAAGCAAGGAAATTAAATTGATCGGTATTATGTTCTCACACACATTTTCTTGTTTTTTTTTTTTTTTTTTTAAATATTATACTTACCGACTGGAATATCATATAATTCTTCAACACATTTGGTAGGTACGACTGTACTTTGCGGAGAAGCATCCTGGTTATTGAGAGAATTATCATTGCTATTAGCATTGCTGTTAGCATTGCCATTTAATTGGGTTGTTGGCGACGTGTCTCTAGCTGGTGGCACCGAGTCCTCCACAGCTGCAACACGCAATAAAGCACACTCATACCACACACGTTGGAATCCACGACTTTTTTTTAACAAGCCTTCTCCCAACTTCTATTTCTCTTTTTTTTTTTTTGTTTTTATTTTATTTTTTTTTTAAAGCTATTTATCTACAATCATACTTGTTTATTCTCCATCTTTCTTTTTTTTTTTGTTTGTTTTTTCTTTTTCTTTTTCACAATAAAGGATCAACCAAAGGAACGTCTTAAAGCATGCAATATATTAGTAATACACATTATCTCAACGTACATAAAACAAGCATACAGGTAATATACCAACGAATTCATTTTTACCTGCTGAGATGTTGTTTTGTGCCGGTTGTGTATTTATTATCAAGCTGAAATAATGAAGTCATTGTTAATGTCCAATCGAATCTTGTGATCTGTATGGATGAATTTCAATTTCATTTTTTTTTTTTTTTTTTTTTTTTTACATACGTTGAGTTGGCATTTGGTGATTTTGGCGATTGGGGTTCGGTGTTCTTTTTCAACGTATAAGATCCTCTTTGACTTTCATTGGCAAGTTTATCAACAATTGCCTCTAATTCGGAATAGACCTAAAAAGGAATAAATTTTTCATTAATCCAAATGTTTAATGATAATAAAAGAAAGGAAAAAAAAACTCTTTTCTTTTTTTTTTTTTTTGTTTTTTTTTTTTGATTGACGTCGAATACCAACCTTGGCACTCTCGGCATGAAAAACTTGTTCAGCAGCGAATAAAGTTTGTAAATTGGTAACAAGGAATAAAACACGAGAATCGTACAAAGCTGGCAATTCGTCGTGAAGTTCCGAGTTTAGTTGCTCGTATGTACGTTTTGCTTCTTCCAAAAGTTCCTTGCCTCGAGATACTTTAATTTCATCTCTCTTTTTTAGATTACATTGGAGAGATTGGAAATTGTGTCTTTGACTATCATAGTCTACCAGCTTTCGTCCACGTTTGTCAATTTTTTTCTATAACATAAAAAACATTGATCGGTATACTTTTCTTTTTCTTCTATTTATTTCTTTCTTTCTTTAGATCATTTTTCACAATTTTGATTTCACATTGAGTACTAGATTTTTTTTTTCTTTTTTTTTTTTTTTATTTTTTTGAATTAATTAAAACAATTTTATATATATATATACTTACTCTCATTTCAGGAAATTGACTTTGATATGTGTTGAGAGGTACCAATACTTGGTCCGCAAGTTTGTGAGTAAAATCCTGCCACAACATATCCAAGTTTTGTGCTTGCACATAAAGAAGATCATGACCGGTCCATTGACTCTCATAGATTTCATTGAGGGAGTCCATCAATGTCTTCGATGCCACTTGTACAGCTGAAAGTAGAAAAAAGAAAGAAAATCAAATCAAAGAGATTTCATCTATTCCTTTATCTATCTATCTATCTTTCTATTTATCTTAATCAAGATTTCAATCAGATCTAGAGCAATGACTTTCAACCCTTTATATACATATACATACATATATATATATATATATATATCTTCGTCGAAAATCTTCGTTTTGATTTTATATATATATATATATATATATATATATATATATAAAGAAAAAAAGAAAAGAAAAAAAAGGCAACAATTTTTTCTGGAGATCTGTTCTCTTTCTTTTTTAAATCAAATTTCAACTTCATCAGTATGTTTATATAAACTTCTTTTTTTTTATTATAACTATTGTTGTTGTTGTTTAGATGTGCTGAAGTATTTAAAATGTTTCCTACTTATACCGAAAATAATTTGTATAGTTAAAATTTATATACATATTAAATTTTTTATTTAATATAGATAAACGCTCTCTCTCTTTCTCTCTCTCTCTCTCTCTTTTTGAGTTGTGTAAATTTGTTGTAAATGGAGTTGATAAATTAACGTTGGACTCTATAAAATTGAGAAAGAAGAAACTTCATCGGACGACATCTTTTTCTAAGTAGTCACGTTGAAAATGTGTGCATGTGTGCGTGCGTGTGTGAGTGTATATATAGCCTTCGGGGGTTGGACCTCTCATTTCCGTAATCGTACTTTCCTGACATACATTTCTACTGTCTCTCATCTTCAAGTAAGTACTTACATTCACCTGTCGAGATAAACCTAATCGTTTCAACTTCTTCCATGTTTGAAAATGAAGACGAGGAAGTAGTCAAGGAAGAAAATTAATAGAGGAGTTCTGAACGATGATGAAAGTGTTTACCAGTCGATCGGATTTCTCTCGCTCGTGTAATAATTAATTTATATTGACATTTAAATATAGAAGAAGAGAGAGAGAGAGAGAGAGAGAGAGAGAGAGAGAGAGAGAAAGAGAGAGAGAGAGAGAGAGAGAGAGAGAGAGAGTAGGAAAACCATGTGATACATTTAATATATAATCTATGTTTAAATACATTAAATATATTTATTGTAAAAGAAAAAAAGAAAAAAAAAAAAAAAGAAAAGAATCTTGTAACTGGTTAATATTGTTCATTGAACTATAGGAAAATTACAGCTTATGTAATAAAAGTCACGATCATCTTCGGACGTTGAAAATACACACTCTTTAAAATTGACGACGCAAGAAAAAACGCCATTTATTTTCTTCTTGTATTTCCTTTATATGTTTTTTTTTTTTTCTTTTCTTTTCTTTTTTTATTCATTATTCGATTTCCACGACGACGAACGTCTTTGAAGAAGTTGATCACGTGATAATGTGTGTACGTAAGTACTCGTAAGTACTACGTATGTATATATGTATGTATGAATCTATGTATATGTACAGTTTGCACTTTCGTGTAACCTTGAATTCACGGTCAAGTTCTTACGATCTTCCGGTTCACGTGGTTGTTTTTTAACGCGTTGCACCATGTGTGTGCTGTGTGCACTACTGTGCACCGCTGTGCACTGCTCTACTCTACTCTGCTGTGTTGGGCAAACGATCAAACGAGGATAAGAGTCGACGTGTGTTTAATTCGTCGGTAGTTTCCACTATAAAATTGTTAATACGGATCATAGAAGCAAAGTTCCGGTTTGTTATCGTATAGAGGAAGCAAGAACATTTTACTCTTCTATAACTAAGCTAAGAAAAAAAAAAGTATATATATGTATATACATATGTGTGTGTGTGTGTGTGTGTGTAGATCGATAATTAAATTGTTTTAATTATGATATAAAATAAAAAGGAATTTGTTCGTAGACATTTATTCGTAATTTATTTAAATAATTTATTTACTTCTTGGAATATATGAATATCTCGGTAGTCTTTTATTAATTCCAATATGGCGGCTTACGACTCTTTACTTATCTGTAATTAATCTAAGAAAAAAGAAAGTAAATATATATCGTAAATTATTAAATTGTTTTAATCGTCAAATAATAATAATAATAATAATAATAATAATAATAATAATAATAATAATAATAATAATAATAATAATAAAAATTCTGATCTAGGATTGAAGTGAATCCCAATAACAAATTCAAATATGGCGGAGATAGACTGGTACAAGTTTTTAAACAGAAATTCGAAGCAACGTTCGTTCGTGGAAAGAAGAATCGAGTTTCTGCCTTCTCTCTCGCCCAACCCCCTTCTCTCTCTCTCTCTCTCTCTCTCTCTCTCTCTCTCTCTCTCTCTCTCTCTCTCTCTCTCTCTCTCTCATTCCCTCTATCTCTCTCTTTTTCTATATCTATCTTTGTCTCGTCTTTTACGGGACGACCGACTTACCTCGAACACACCTGATGTAATTGTTGAACTCCTTTTGCAGCCTGTTGGCGGAATATTGCTGTCTGGTGAAGTTCTGTAGGTGCTCGTCAAGTATGTCGTCCGCTGTTCTGTCGACCTTCCCGAGATTCTGAAGGAACTGCAAAAGAAAAAAGAAAAAAGAAAATTTCTTTTTCTTCTCTCGTCCTACCACAAAAAACCTAATAAAATATTCTTACAAAAAAAAAAAAAAAAAAAAAAAAAAAAAAAAAAAAAAAAAAAAAAAAAAAAAAAAAAAAAAAAAAAAAAAAAAAAAAAAAAAAAAAAAAAAAAAAAAAAAAAAAAAAAAAAAACTCATTTAACACTTTGTGTGTCTCACGAATCTATGGAAAAAGAAGAAAAAAAAAATTTTTTTTTATCTTAACGGTTGTGACTTATGGGTGACTTATGGGTTTTATGGTGCTCTCAGTAAAATTCGATGTTTTGATGATTTTTGAACAATCAAGGTTTATACAATAAAATGATTCATGATCTTCATGATCTTCGGTAATAAATTTTAATGTTAGAATGAATATATTTCTTCTTTTTTTTTTCTTTTCTCCTTTTTGTTTTTATGGTTCATAATTCTTCATGGTTTTCACGGTAAATTTATGTCTTATTATCTCCTATGTCTTACAACTGCTTACGGTAAATTTGCGATTTTTATAATTTATGGTCTTCATCGTTTTTCCAATCTAACTTTTCAAATTCTGATAATTGTTACGAGTTACTTATTGTTTTTAATCATTTTTATAGACAGAATTAAAACGCACAAAATATTTTTTTATTTTTGGTCCATTCTCCCCCCTTTCCAAATATGATTTGGTTCTTTTCTTTTTTGTAATTCTTAGTTTCGAAAATGGACTAAGGTATGAGTCAGAAAAAAAAATCTTTCGTGGAATCAAACAACCATTGCGTGGGATTAAATACCTAAGCGTGGGCGAAGGATCGTACGCGTTTCCATATACGTATCGTATGTAAGAGAACGAACGGATCTTTTCAAAGAGATAGACACACACACAAACAAGCAACACACATATACAGAAAAAAGATACCCTGCGATGGTTCTGTATCAAATAAAATTCCATTAACAAAATTTTTATGTTGAAAGATTATGCTAAAAGTCCCTAGATGATTAAAAAAAAAAAAATCTATTATTCCACGCAGAGGGTTACTTAGATTACATTTTTTGTTTTTTTAATCATCCATCCCTTCTCTGTGCACCATAGATCATAAAACAAACAAGTAAGCAAGCACGTGTCTGCAAGCTTATAACTGCAAGACTAATTATTGCAATCTTTAAATAATCTCCAGAAAAAAAGTAAAATAAAATAAAATAAAAAACAATACGATTTGTTCATTCCGTATGCCGCATGTGTGTGTTTCAAATAAATATTTAATAAATGAAAGAATCTCTCAGATTGACAGGGGAAACAGAAAGGAGGTCTGTGAACTCGAGTTGGTTTGATTCGTCATTGGTTGATAACGAACGAAGGATGATAATTCTCCGAGAAAAATACATATATACTTCTAAAAATAAATAAAAACGGTCTAACGATTATTAGTCATATGGTAGAATGGGCGGTGCAACTTGAGGGAGGGTAGTGGCAATGTATTATTATTGACAATTAAACTGATAACTGATAACTTTAATTTCTTGCAATACTGTAATTCTGATAAATAAATAAATAAATAAATAAATAGATAGATAAATAATAATGTCTTTTTTTTTTTAAGTATAACAGTAGAAATATAATGCAGTTTCATTGAGTTAATCATTGTCTTATCTCTTTTAAAGTATGTATTATTATCATTATATCTTATTTCAAGCAAATATAAGTCAGCCATGACGTTGCGAAAGGGTGCATTAAGTTATGTAACACGATGGAGACATCCAACCATAATGAGAAAGAAAGAAAGAGAGAAAGAGAGAGAGAATTTTTACACTCGTTCGAATTATTTTTAAACAAAGGGTTATTATAATTTCGTGAAATTATCAATTAAAAGAAAAAAATTAGAAAAAAGAAAAAAAAAACACTCTTTATTACGCGATGCCTATTATCTACTCAAATGTTTATAATTTCCACGTAGACAGAGGGTTGTGATCGACAAAAGAAAAATGGTTCCTGTTTAAAAATTTTTTGAACCTTTTCATCCTCACTGTATATATATATATATATATACACGATTTTATCCAACCAATCAAATCGCAAATATTATATATGTATATGTATATCGATATTAAAAGATTTTTAATTTTATTATCTTAATTTTAAATTTAGATTTTCATTCGACCATGGAATGCAAGATGATAATTTTTTGAATAAATTCTTTGTCGTTGAAATGTTATCGACCGAGTGACGAACATACCGACCGATGATGAGTCACTTAACGAGATACGCCTTAACGATTAGTATTAATTAATGTTCTTTTCCCCTCTCTCTCTCTCTCTCTTTCTTTTTTTATTTTTATCTATGTCTATATTTCAAGAATGTTAGACATTAAATACAATGTCTTTAGAAATTCCTACAAACAAAATCAACTATTTATTTCTCTCCCTCTACCCTCTCATCTGCCCCCCCCCCAATCACCGCCCACCCTCACGGCCTTCTTATCTCGAATTCAAGTTAAACGAACAATCTTTCGAACAAATATATTCCTTCCACTCTCTACCCTCCTGCCGATACCTCTCTCTCTCTCTCTCTCTTTCTCACCGTCCCCTACCTCACCCCATTGACGCCATCTTTCTTTTACAAACTGGACACCAGCCAACATTCCTTCTAAGTCCGTCCATAACCTATGTAAGTAGTGTGAGTATAGACGATTCTCTTAATACTATTTGCCACTTGTGCTCGCGTTTCTCTTTTCTCGCCAAAAAGTTTCTTTTTTTTTTTTTTAAATATAAAAGAAAAAAAAATTATACAAATTTAATACAAAAAAAAAAAAAAAAAAATGATTATACGACCGATCGAATAATTTAAAATTTGAGAATCGTACCTTCTAAGTTTAATGCATACATATATATAGATTTGTGTCTCTTTTATATAAAATAAACAAATTGAAACTATGATAATAATCTCGTTGTGAGATTATGTTGATCCATTATGATAAATCTTGATCACGTGACTATGATTGAAACATCCTATTGTATGTAGCATATATATTTGTCTGCAGTCGTAAACGTTCATGAAACGTGATCACAGTTTATGTTATATTAAACGTTCAATTGATTCTTTCAACTATTTCTATAGAGCTATCAAGAGTTTAAATAAGACTATCCATATAGAAATGGCGTACGTATTGCAATATGGCCGTCTTATGACCATGATTACGATTTTTATGATTTAAAAATTTTTTTTTGTATCATTATCAACTATGTCATAAATAAATTTGATAAACCAAATATATATGTATATATATATATATATATATATATATCATTGAGAATGAATAATTCTTTTGTTTGGAATTTAATATAAAATGTTTCGTTAAATAAAATAAAATTTACGTTTAGAAATGGTAGCCATATTGTAATATAGTCATCTTGCATATATTGTGATCAAAATTACACGCATGATTGTTCTTTTGTTATTCTTCTATTATTAATAACGTTACATAATAAATTTAATGCACAATGTTTCCTGCATCGTAGTCGTCGTAATAGGATTAAGTTTATAAATGGCTACCATCTTGTATATCTTAACATTCTTACTTTTCTCTCTTATATATATATTTATTTTCTATGAATAAATTACTGAATTTCTATGAATATAAAAATAATGGATCTAATAGTTTCGTTACAAAAATTTCATTAAAAATATTTCAACGTATATTAAAATTTTCCTTGACGACAATAGTCGTCGTCTTATCACAGGAATGAGTCACTGAACAGTAAACAGCCAATTCTGAGTTTTTTTTTTTTTTTTAACGTATCTATTGGTTAGGTTACGTTTTATGTCGCTTTTCGGACTATCGAAATGTGTCATTAAAGAATGATTATTTTCCAAAATAATGTGTCACTATACATTGCATACATATATATTTCCTCTTCGAATCAATACAAGCAAGATCTGTCATTTTTTTTTTGTAATTAAAGAAAAAAAAAGAAAACTAATGAATAAATAAATAAATTAGTTAAAAAGAAAAAATTTATTTACAAAATCGAACGAGAAAATAAAAAGATAAAAGAAATAATTGATTTCTGAAAAGCATTTGGTAGAAACTTTCGAACCACAATGTATGATAAATTATCGAATCAATTAGGATACCGCAATGCACCGTATAACGTTATTTCACCTATTCGAGAAGAGACACAATTTTTGTCACGGTTACCAGGTTGAAGTTATTTACCGTTAGCCCCCCCCCCCCCGATTAGCATAAGTTACACCTGATACGAACAAAGTTATTCTGTAACGAAGAGCGAACTCGTTTAACAGCTTCAAGCTTGACCTCTATTTTACACGTAATCAATATACTGTTTTCGTTGACAAAAATGTATACTTTAAATTAAAAGAGAAAAAAAAAAGTTGAACATCTTACATATAAAAATCAATCCTCGTTTTTTTTTTCATTTCTGTCAATTATTCATCTCTCTCCTTTCGTATAAAAATTATCATACTTATCGTTATGTAATAAAAATTCTACAAAAATGAGAAGGATCCACGATGCTGCACATCTTGAAAAATACAAATTTTCCTATTATTAAAAAAAAAAATCACTGCATATGTAAACTCTTCTCTTTAAGTTAAGATTATCATTACACCTGCGTTTCGTCGAATAAATAAATTTCGATCTCTTTCTTTTTTTTTATTGCTTTGAAAAAATCTATCCCATATGCTTTTCTTCCGAGTTTCTTTCGAAATAAAAATAATATTAACAATAAAAAAAAAAAAAAAAAGATCGCACACTTTTATTATTAGGTAAATACAATTTTTGATGAAAAAATAAAAAAAAAAAGAAGAAGAAGAATAATAATAAAAATAAAGAAGAAAAGAACTCTGTAATAGTTAAAAAAAAAAAAAAAAGAAAGAAAAAAAACCAATAAAAATATTTATGAGTATAATAAAAAAAAAAAAAAAAAATGAAAAAAAAAGGAAAAAAAGAAAGAAAAAGAAAAAAGATTACAAAAAAATAAAACAAAATAAAAAAAAAATGTTCATATACATATATATATATATATCGTACATATATTACATCTACATATATTATATATACGTGCATACATGCGTATGCAATAAGCTTTCTTTATTTTATGAAATATCCCGGTTACATAAGGGGAACATTAAGATCGCGTGCAATTTTCGCGTGCGTCTATGAGCGAAAAATTCCATATTCCAATAGAAACTTTAACTGTCTTAAAAAAATGAAAAAAGATATAATAGTTAACGCGATAACAGTACCGACAGAAAGAGAGAGAGAGAGAGAGAGAGAGAGAGACAGAGAGAAAGCAAAAACGAAAAAGAAAAAGAAAAAGAAAAAAAAAAAAAGATGATAGAAAGCGATGATGGTAGAAGATCGGAATCGACTTTATTTACCGTAATACCAATTTCCACCAATAGAAGGAAATGAAAAAGGCAGCTGATCGAATCGTTAATACTATTTTCTTTTCCTATTTTCTATTACTAATTTCCTATTATGCGTTACAGTTTTTATGGATGGTGTACTTAAATCTCAAGTATTGGTAGTGAAAGTTTTCCTTAGAGTACAAAAAAGAAAAAAAGAAAAGTATATAATACGATATATAGTATACATAGTATATATATATATATATATATATATATATATATGCATACATGCATATATGTGTATGTGTTTTACGGTGTTTTACGATGAAGAAATTCACTTTCAAAAGGGAAACAATTGCATCTAGATTTTATTAATAGAGACTCCGGTATGGACGATGATGCTGGATACATTTTAGGTACGTGAGTACGTGAGTACGTGAATACGTAAGTACGTGCAGTTGCATCGTCTATTATTATGCCATACTACCACCTCTATGACCTCGTTTCTAATCTTTGAAAACAGACATTGTGCCTATAAGTATTGTACTTAAATACATACATAATTTAAAGAAGATATACAAACAGACAGAGAAAGAGAAAGAGAGAGAGAGAGATATAGGGTGTTGCAAAAGTTTCTACGCGTACCAAAAATTTTTAACCGATTTCAAAAATCGATGACTATTTTCCTAAATACATACATCAGCCTTTCAATCGGATTTCTAATTTTACGAACTAAGCTTATGATCTACAAAAAAATATTGATACGAAATATTTTGAGAAAAGAAAAAAAAAAAAACAATTTTTAAAAACGACCTACAAATTATTGACACCCATGACTTCGTAGATAAATCATTCGATTATCATTTCGAAATATATAATATGATCGATATACACGAAGATTAAAATTGCAATGGATAATTGCAGTTGTTTAGTTGGTTCTTGTCTCTTTTCTTTTCTTTTCTTTTTTTTTTCAATCGATTATTTTCTTATCTCATCTTATCTTACAGTACCGTTCGTCTTTCATCTCTCATCTTTTATCTCTTCCCCCCCCCCTCTCTCTCTCTCTTATTTCTCCATCTTTTAATACCGTATTATGTAAAAAAGAGAAAAAAAAAAAGAAGAAAAAAAGTTGAACGATCGAGCGACTCGAAGTTATTTCGATATATGTTATGAGGTTTCTCCTTCTTTCTTTCTTTCTTTCTTTTTTTTTTTTTTTTTTTAATTCTTTTGCTTTTTTTTTTCTCAAAGACGATAATCGATATCCCGAGTAAATGAGATCGACGATGGGGGAGAGACCCCTTTCATAGAAATATTAAAAGGCTTGTGCCTGTGAACCAATTGCAAGTCATTAATTGCCAATGATCAAGCAACTGCTGGAGTCGCTAAGTTAATTACTAAGTATAGTATAATAAGCTTGCTATTACTTCGTGACTTGCTGTTTTCTACAATCGACAATGAAAATGAAAACAAATTTTTTCTTGTTACAATGATATTACTATAAAAATAAGTAATTTTCTTTCCTTTTTTTTTTTTTTATTTTGAATAACGAGTGTTTGCTTAATCGTAAAATGATTTAATTTTTAATTAATTAAATAATTAATTAATTGAATAATAAATGATTTAATTAATTAAATAATTAATTAATTGATTGAATTAACTGATTTGTCGGTGATTAAGGCTAGAAAAGATTAAAAGCTAATTGTTTAATTTCTAAATTAATTGATTATCATTTTGATGTTTGCTAAGAGTGACATCAATAATTAATATTAGAACTGAATAATCAGTAATTAAATATTGATGATATATTCATTACTTAATGAAAGATTTTGTTATGTTTAATTATATTTATTTATATAAAATTATATTCAATTGACAATTAAATATAATTGATAATCAAAATTATAAGCAATTTTTATTACAACCATATTATAGAATTAATTATTATTAATGTTATTATTATTATTATTATTATTATTATATAAGAATCGAAAATAAGTCTTCGATGAATTCAAAAAAAAGAAAAGAAACATGAAAATCAAATTGAATTAATCAATTAATTTTTACTAAATAGTGAAAAAAAAAAAAGAAAAAAGAAAAAAAAAAAGCTCGTTAATAAACTTCGACGAAAGCAAAATAATCAAATTTTCATCTTTCTTCCTTTCTATTTAATACATATAAATATAAATCGAAGAGAAAACAAAGATGATGATCACTTTTCGTAAACGCGTCGTACGAGTTTAACAAGCAAATTTCTTTTTTTTCATTCTCCTGTTAAAAAAATAAAAAAAAAAAAGAACAAAAAACAAAGGAAACAAGAAACAAGAAATCAAAGAAGAAGAAGAAGAAAACTAAAACAAGATGAAAAAAAATTTTTTGGGATCATTGAACGATCTCCTGCTCGATCGGTATAATAGGAATTCCAAAGGTAGAAAATGGCATCGAAAAAGACTAACAGGAAGAAAGTTAGGAATTGGAATGTGTTGGCGCGCGATGTTCGGACATCAACCTCGGGCACTCGGCCCACGTTTACTATACACACATACACACACATATCCAGTTGACCCATCCATCTATCCATCCATCCATCCATCCATCCAACATCATCCATCCTTAGATCGTAATTCGTCTTTTACTAGACGTTTATTTGTATGAACGAACGAGCCTGTACTATACACGATATCTATACACGTGTGCATATACATATGTTACGTGTATGTGTACGCGTTTAGGGACACTAATGTGTGTGAATTGTCGTACATGTCAGTATATATTCTAACGATTGACTTACTGCGACTGCGAATGATCGCGTTTGAGTTATTTCAATCATTCAGACGTTAAAAGAGTTTAGATTTTAGACACTGGCTTGGCTCGAAAGTTTTCAGACGGGTTAAAATTAATCGATCGATTTCCAAAATCGATTGGTCTATTTCGGTTAGAGTTGCTTCGAGTTTTGTAATCATCGAGAAGGATATTTGAATTAAATGTTTCCAAAAGAAAGAAAGAAAGAAAGAAAGAAAGAAAGAAAAAAAGATTGATTTTGAAAACGATCTGTGAATTTTTGAACCGTTTAAAAATTGTTGTTACACCCTCTAGACTCTATCACATATATCGATCATCTCAATGATTCATAGTAAAATATCGTACGATCGAAAGTCGATCTAGATGGGTCAAAAGTATAATTAATTGATAAAGAAAAATGATTTATTAATTTTTTTTTTTTTTTTTTTAATGAATTTAAGCTCGTAATCAGGTTATTGTTTTTTTTTTTAATTTTTTTTTTATAAATCAAACTTAAAGTTTTACTATCCGTTAAAGAAATTAATAAGAAAATGTTTCGAAAAGAAAATTAATCGATTTTTATGAACGTCTAGGAACTTTCGACTTTCTATCCTGTTTATTATTTTGTTTGTTTGTTTGTTTGTTTGTTGATAGATAACAAAAATCCAAGTAAAGTATATATCTCTTGAAAACTTACGAATGCAATCGTTAATAAGAACTGCGTAATAACATCTGGTAATCTTAGGTCGTTCGATTATCGATTCGGTGTTAATTTCTACCGATATAAACCGATGACGTTGAGTTACGTATTTCTTAGTAAGAGTATGTTAAAATGAAACATTGGCCGGAAAAAGCTTCGTGATGAATAAACATAGAATAGAACGTAGAGTTCGTTTCCTAAAGAATATATTATCGATAACAGGTTTTATTGTTTTCTTGGTTTGCTTTTATTCTCTTTTTTGTTATGTTAAATAACAGAAATATATGACCAATAATTTTAATGATGACATATATATATATATATATCACATATTTATATTTATATTATATATATATAAACTTGTATATATAACTTGTAAATATAAAATTGTATAATATATATATATATAAACGTATATTTAAAAATATATGTACATATTAACAAGTGTATATATGGTGTATGTGTATATATTATCAATGATGATCATCGATTCGTCTGTGTGACTAACTTTAATAATATCAAATAAGTTATTGTCTCTATTCGATTACGAGGATGCAATGCACCCTTTCTCCCTCCTCCTTTCTCCTTCTCCTTCTTTTGCTAGTTAGATCTTGTTAACTCTGCCCTCCAGGCTGAACGATTATGACTGACGTCTTCGTTTGCGATCGATTTTTAATTTAACCTCGATGCAATCTCTCTTTTTATTTCTCTCTTTCTCTCTCTCTCTCTCTCTCTCTCTCTCTCTCTCTCTCTCTCTCTCTCTCTCTCTCTCTCTCTCTCTCTCTCTCTATGTTTTTTATATCAAATAGATGATTCGTTCAAGAAAATCGCAATCCTAAATACATACGAGGGTCGATAAGAAAGCCATGGAAGGTATTGCAAGGTGAACGGACCGTAAGAGTGGAACATCGGAATATAACTTTCGAACGGTATTATTACGATATTTTTCCATGTCCAGCATGGAATTCTTCTTCTTTTACGTATACTCCATTCTTTCTTTTTTTACTTTTTAAATTAGAAAAATCAAAGAATAATCATTTAGAATAATTATATATAAGAATACTATAACAGATATTGTTTAAATATAATAATATAACATTCAATATTAGTAAGTATCCATGGTTCAGTTGGTTAAGTATTCGTCTATAAAAATTAAGGGGAAATTACTCTTTGAAAATTGCAAGATCGAAACTCCCTAGTACCTCGAAAAAAAAAAAAATTAAAAAATATATGGACATTCTTAATGAAGCATTCAATAACAGTATGATATACCGTGGTTCAGGTGGATAAAAGTAATTGTCTACAAAACGAAAAAGTGTACTCTGAAAAACTGCAAGATCGAATCCCCTCCGTTGTTTTGTAAGTTCTTGGAAAAAATAAAAAATTAAAATAAATTAAAATTCGTAATATATATGCAAATATGCAAATGAAGGATTTTAAGTGTTATTAAGTAAAGTTTATATACACGGTGGTAGCCCCTTTAAAATTGGTTTTTAAATGATTGAACTGCATATAAAAACTGAGGAGAGGGTTATGGAGAAAAAAATACCCTGCAGAATTCTAGGAAAAAATATGAGATAACATAATGTGTATAACGTAAAAAAATTACATGTATTATGTGCAGCTGTGCAAATCGAAGTAAATAAAAAATATACATCCAAATTATTAAAGTGAACCTCTTGTAACAATATGTTGTAAAATTTGTCTATACGAAAAAAAAAAAATAAAAATAAGAACGCAAAAAAGGCTTCTAATAAAGAATAAAAAAATGTATCCTTTCGCAAGTATGATTTCCTTGAATATTAAAAATAAAGAATGATATAGCACACAAAAATTACATATGCAAATAAAGGAGAAACAGTTCAATAAATACGATAACATGATTGATGACTATGACTTAGATGAGTAAGTTGTTATAGCACAACATATACTCTCTTTCAAAAACAGAGATATCTAAGAGATAAAATCCCTCGAAAGTCAAATAAAAAAAAGAAAAACTTAGCAATATATACACGCATAAAGCTTTGATTAATGATAGAACTCTCGAGCAATATAATACGATTTTATAATTTAACGCATGAAAAAAAAAAAAAAAGAAAAAAGAATTCCATATACAAAAATTAAATATTGTACATATAAACATATTAAATATCGATGAAAATACCCACTCAACTTATAAATACAATATATAAAAATTCTTTCTAAAAATTAGAAGAAAAAAAAAAATCAAAGGCCAAAACATCTCTTACAAATCCAATAAATAAAATAAGAAATATAGAAAAGGAATGATGAATACTAACATTTTCTTATCATTGAAAAGTGTGTGGTCATCGAAAAGAGAACGCAGAAGCGAAAAGAATGTAGATGTTTCGAGGGGATGAGAAGAAGAGAGAGACAGACAGCAGAAAAAAAAAATACATATACGAAGAAAAGAAAAGTTCTCTTTATCTCTCTCTCTCTCTCTCGTCCTTGCGTGGTCGTATTCTTCCTACGAACTCTCTCTCTACAGTCTACAGTTAGTTGTGTTGCACTCGCTCTCTCTCTCTTTCTACTTTGTACAGAGAAGCTGAACGGAACGCGTCTCTCTCTCTCTCTCTTTCTCTTTCTCTCTTCGCTCGAACTATAACGGAACCGTCGGCGTCTCGGGGCCGCAGCGTTTCTTCCGTACGTACTTACGTACTTACGTACTTACGTACACACTTACATACTTTCGTATCACGAGCTGGGCGGATAACATATTTACGCAGGCTCGACAATCTCACCAAAGAAAATCTCGATTATCCAAAACTTTTCAATACTTCCATTCGAAGAGAATAGAATCGAAATATTATAAATTATAATTAAAATATTAGAAAATTAAAAAAAAAAAAGTAACAAAAATTTATCGATTCGGTGATCACGATAATTATCAATACCAAAAAAAAAAAAAAAGTAATAAAAATACAAAATAAAATCAATAATAATAAATAATTGAAATAGAAAAAAAAAAGAAATGGATAAAAAGGATACAAAAAAAATCTCCAAAATCTAGGCTCTTAATCTCGAACATGTAACTACATACAAATAGATTCACGTATAATCTTATGTCGAATGTAAATCGACTGGCAAGTTATACGCGTGCAGCATACATATTGACGACTAATAGTCTATCGAAGAATGAAAGATAGATAGATAGATAGATAGATAGATAGATAGATAGATAGATAGATAGATAGATAGATAGATAGATAGATAGATAGATAGTTATAAAGTGAAAAAGAAAGAGAAAGAGGAAAGATAGGATAAATAGTAAATAGAAAGGAAGGAGTGGTTAACTCTCTCGATACTTGCATTCGTTAGTTAACGTATATCTCGACATAGTCCCTATAGTACATATATAATCACCATATACATATGTATATACATTTCTACGCTCGTTTGATTTTACGTCAGTATAGTAGTCACGGATGCATTAACTCTTTTTCTTCTTCCTTCTCTATCGCTCTCTTTATCTCTATCCGTCTCTATCTCTCATTGGACAGGTTGATAAGTATCAATCTCGACGTATATTCTTTCAAAGTAACATTTTACTTATATACATATTTCTAATACCTCCTCCGAGTGCTCTCGATATATAAGATATATACTTATGAATCCATTCTGCTTAAGTAGCAAGATTAAACCGCGATTGTTTATACTGATAAAACAATCATTATACAGGGTGAGTCATTGATTAAGTTTAAAAAAGAAAAAGAAAAAGAAATAATGATAATAATGATAACGATAGCAAGAATAAATAAAACAAATGTATCATCGCGTCGTTTAGATTGATAAAATAAAATTAAATTAAAAAAAAAAAAAAAAAAGAAAAAAAAAAGAGGGGAAGTATACAGGGTGCGAGTTGATCATTGCAAATTGAGAAGTAAAAAAAAAATTTTTTTTTTTAACAAATAATAAATAATAATAAATGAAAAAGAAGAACTAATCTTTTCAAATGAAACAAATTAAAAGTATTAAATAATAAATGAAAAATAAATAATAATACGAATGGCAAGGGTAAATAGATAATTGTATAACCAAAAATAGAATTTAACTGGTAACACGAAGGTTAATTGAATTACGAGCTTACGCATACCCACGTGTAAATTCAGCAAAGTTCAAATTGTAAAATAGATAAAAACAAATTAATTGTCATGGGTTTTGATACTATGTAATAGAAAGACACAGATATGTAAGAGAAAGAGAGAGAGAGAGAGAGGGGGGGAGAGGGAGGGAGATCAGTAATAACACGTGTGATCTTAAATATTCATGTAACACTATAACAATGTGACGTTTATGGTAAGTAAGCGCAAGGTTGCGGTTGACGACCATTCATGCGTACGACCCAATTTTTTTTAATCCTTTTTTTTTTTTATTTTTGAATATACATGGTTCACCAAGAGTTCCCACGTGATTTTTTTTTTTTTTAAAGATTTTTGTTTTTGTTTTAAAGTCACTACTCCATATACTTTATTAATATTTTTAAGCTTCATTAATATTTTTATCTTATTTATTTATTTATTTATTTTTTGTTAAAGCTTATAAAAGTTCTGAAAACTTTTGGTCTACCCTATATCACACGTATAGACAAGGACATGTTAAATTTATCATTTTTTAAAAGGGAACGAACTCTATCAATGATTCGACAACGATCTGGATTTGAAACAACGACGACGATGATGATGACAATGATGATGATGAGGATGATGATGATGATGATGATGATGATGATAATGATTATTATTATGATGATGATACTGATGATGATAATGGGAGCGCGTAATCGAGTGGCACAACCGAGGCGAAGGTCAATCAAATTATCCCCTTAAATCGTAGGACGAATTATCCACACCTATCACGATTCAACTACATATATATACACACACACACACATATATATATATGTAAATGATTGTGTGTGTGTGACATATCGCTATCCTTACGAGCCGTAATCACGATAAAGAATTCGAGCTTACACGCGAACTGGTGTATATTTTCAACGAATCGAAGTTACGTCAGTTTCTATGCATGTATACGTACATGTTTATATATATATATATATATATATATATATATATATATATATATTACAACTTCATTTATTTTTCTTTGTTATATTTAAGACAATTTTTTCTTTGCCTTTTATTTGTTTTCTTTCTTTTTTTTTTTCTTCAAATATTTACTCCTACATTTTATCATCGTTATCTTCATCGCCATTTTTTTTTTATTATTATCGTTGTTATTATTATTATATATTAGTAAGATTATTATTATAACGATATTGACTTGTTTTTGATTATATATATATATATATATATATATATAAAATTTATAAATATAGATTGGCTTTTTATCGACATTATTTGTATTTACCGGACGGATGCGTTAACCTAAATCGAATGAAACGATAATTATTGTTACGTCGTGATATATACAAAGGGTACAAGGATTGTTCTCGAGTTTCACTACGAGGGCTTTAACTAAAAACCCTCGTCTCTTCCTCTTCTCGTCGCCTCGAGTTACGTTGTTGCTCAGCAATTTCTAGAGCGAGTCTCTCGCTTACAATGATACTCTTTGTTGAACGCTCGATTGTAAATAAATTACAAAAAAATATATCATCATCAAACTTATGTAAAAATTATAATAATATCTTCAAAAATAATGTTATAGAAATATGTTGAATAACAATAATTAATATTATTATTATTATTATTGTTGTTGTTGTTGTTGTTGTAAATAAATTAAAAAGAAAAATTTGCTATCAAACTTATCTAAAATTTATTTTAATATCTTCAAAAATAATGTTATAGAAATATGTTGAATAACAATAATTAATATTATTATCGTTATTATTATTGTTGTTGTTGTTGTTGTTGTAAATAAATTAAAGAGAAAAATTTGCTATCGAACTTATCTAAAATTTATTTTAATATCTTAAGAGATAATGCAATGAAAACATATTGAACGATAATAATAAAATAAAAATGAGAAAAATCAAACGACAATTAAAAAAAAATTGTCGATTAAAATGTATAATCTAGTGACCTAATAATTATTATAATATATTCAAGTGGTCACAGCCAATGTTATAATAGTACTGGCCGGTGTTGGTGGCCAGGAAAACTTCATTTCTAAATCCGGCATCGAGCCATCGACCCTGTTACAAACATTCTCGTAAAAGCTACCTCGTGTGTTTCTGCGATTGTAGAATAAGATATCAGGTGACCGTCCTGATACAAGAAGAAGAAGAAGAAGAAGAAGAAGCAAAAAAGAATTGCAGAAAAAAAAAAGAGAGAAAGAAAGAAAGAAAGAATAAAAATTCCAAGTTATTAAAAAAAAAAAAAAAAGAAAAAAAAAGTCTTGATTCATATCTGAATCTATTTGATGAATCAACAAATTAAGAGTCGCATTCATTTCTAAACCATTTTGAATCTTAAAAGGATTGTATTCTTTAACTTTAACATTTAACTTCACGAAATATTCATTTTAATAATTATCCACGTAACATCGAATTTTAGACGATAAGATAAATAAAAAGTAATTAAACTAAATTAAATTAAATTAAATTAAATTAAATTAAATTAAATTAAAAAGAAACAATAAGTAATTTGTATCGACCAATGTAATCAACGAATTCGTAATATGTTAATAATAAGAATAAATAATTATATATAATTAATATATAATTAGAATATATGATTAATAAAAATATATAAATGGCATATATATATATAATATGATACAATATAATATAATATAATATTTATAAATTATATAATACATACGTATTATATAATATTTATGTATTGTATAAATAAACATACATCAATATATAATATATATAACATTAATATATATTAATACATTTCATTTATATTATATATATATATATATATATGATTAGATTAATAAAAATATTGAATGATACATATACTAGGGATATTCTCTAAAGAAAATTTCTTTTTGGCGAGTGCACTAGGTGGTATCTGGTGAGAACGAGTCGAGAATAGATAAAACTAGGTCGCAGCCTAGTTGAACTAAGCATGATTGCTAGTGAGTACACAGAGTTTTCTGCTAACGATATTTTCTAATTTAACCATCTTCTCTCTCATTTATAATAAGATCTTTTCTTTTCCCTATCCGTATCCTTATCATTAATATTACAACTTAAGCATCACTTTTTCTTATCATTAATTAACGCTTGAAAATCACTTTTCTTTTCTTTTCTTTTTTTTTTTTTGTAGTCATTAATTATCAATCGAAAATCACTCTTTCTTTTTTAATCATCTATTACAAACTAAGCATCACTTTTTTTGTTTTCTTTCTCTTATCATTAATTACAAGACATTCACTTCTCTTATCGATTTTAAATTATGTATGTATTTATATAAATTTAAAAAATTTTAATTGTTACTTTATCTTTCAATTATGCGTGTGTGCATTTTTCGTTATTTCAATAAAGTTTATTTTCAATCCCACTCGTATATTAAAATTTAAGATCAAGTTTCCTTAAACATGAATTTCGTTGAATAATTTTCATTCTCATATCTGTACGTCCATAAAACGTAATCACGATTAATGACTAATATCAAACTAAACGTCCTCCTGTTCAACTACGACTACGACTACGACTACGACTATGGTCACACCTAGGAAAATTTCTATGTAATCCAAGTTACATCATATCTACGATCGTGTTTATGTTCGTTACCACCCACGGATACTTCTCGTTTCTATGCCATTCGATTCGCCCATACACGATTACGATTATTTTGAGATTTTCAACGATTGGTTTGTACGATTTATTCATTGTTTTTATCGTACATCAATATTTCGACAATTGTATTTTAATTTAGAAGAAACGAAAAAGAAAAAGAAGATTATAATTAATTAATATATGTAACAATATATATATATATATATTTATTTATTTATTTATTAAAATATAACAAATTTATTTCGATATTAATTAATCTCAGATAAATTAATCAATTATACTTTATTATCACATACTTGTAAAAAAACCTAATTATATCATTTGTTCACATTTATTTATCATATAATGTTTTCATTTTATCAATTATGCAATTTGATGAGTGTAAATAAACGTGGCATAGATGTGGTAAATAACCAACTATAAAAAGTAAAAATTACTGAAAGTCTCAAGATCTAATCTCTTCGTTAATGATAATAAAAAATAAAAAAAAAAAGAAATAAAAAAAGAATAAAAAATTTTAATATACTAATTAAACATTCAGTAACAACAAGTACAAGTAATTCAGGTGGATAAGTAATTACCCATAAAAAGTAGACTACTCGAACAAGTTGTATTACCTATTTTAACGAGATCGAATTCCGCTAATTTTTTCCAAGATAGATAAATATAAGAAAAAATATATATATATATAAAATAAAACAAAATTAATATATAAATAAAGCATTGTAAATTAGTAGACGTAAATGTCAAATATCACGTATAGCTCAGTATCCCGCTAGTAGTTCTAGTTTTCGCTAAGCAAAAAAAAAATAAATAAAAAAAAAAAATAATTAAATTTAAAATAAAATTTACGCGCACGCGTATATATGTATATATGTATCTGTGTATGTGTATCGATAGAAATATGTAAATGAAACGATCGACTAGTCTCATATAACTGCACGTAACTCAAACAAACTAAAATAAATATCTATGAAAAGAAAATCTAAAAAAAAAATAAAAAAATAAAATAAAAAAAAAATCCCTGAATCACTTCGAAAGTAAATAGCACATACACACACACACATACACACACATAAAACAATGAAATCAGATTATAATAATGAAATCAGATTACAATATACCAATATCAAATCACGATAGAACAATTATTAATAATTGAAACGTTACAGCTCTCTGATAAATGATATAAATCTGATTTAAAGATAGAAAAAGTTAATGAAAGAAGGAAAAAATGACTAATAGAATTAAGACAAGTGAAAAAACACCAAGAAGAAAAGAGAAAGAGAGAAAGAGAGGAAAAAGAGAAAAGGATAGTAGCCCTTTAAGAAGGAAAACAAGAATCGTCCTGTAGTATATACATCGTTCCTTGATATCCTCGAACGTGTACAGGTTATCCGGCATAACGGGAGCTTTCCTGAGTCACGAAGAGGGTTCTTTCTCTCTTTATCTCTCTCTCTCTTTCTCTCTTTCTCTCTCTGTCTCTCTCTGTCTCTCTCTTACATTTTCTGTACCCGTTGTCGTTCGGTGCAACACCCGTTGCATACGGAATGCAGGCTCGACAGGAAGCGTTAAGAGACATAAAGAGAGAAAGAGAAAGAAAGAGAGAGAGAGAGAGAGAGAGAAAGAGAGAGAGAGAGAGACTACGACCCGTTTTGTTCGCAAGCTATCAAACGGAAATGGAACGAATGGTCGTCATTGGTGATGTTCACTCTCCAAGCTCGTTTCACCCAATTAGGTTGCGAATACAGGTCGAGATCACCTGCAATTCTATATCATTCAGATTTACATCTACTCTGATATTATTTATTATATTTATACTTTTTATTATACATTTTATTTTATTATACATTTTTATAAAATGCGATTTGCATTTTATTGATATCATTGATATTAATTTTTCTTTTATTATTTGTTTGTTTGTTTGTTTGTTTTTTTTTCATTGATCAATTGTTCGTGTTTCTTTTTTATTCGTTTATCTCATTGAATTCTACTCGTTATATTTCATTTGTAGAATTTTTGCGATGTCGTTAATTTTTGTCAAAATGTCGATCAATTGCGAACGATTACATTACGATATTGTTAATTTTGTTTTTTGTTTCTTTTTTTTTTTTGTATTCTCTCGCAAATATAAGTATTTGAATGTAAAAGTCGACTGTATCGTATTCGCCTTCAATAAAATTTTCTTTTTGAAAATTCTCGATCAAATGCAAATAACTATGTATATCATTAGAGATCGCGTCTAGTGATTTCACTACTATCTCGTTCTCCATCTTTCTTTGGAACTGACGACAAAGATATTTCGAAACATTGTCGATTGAAAGATTTAAGAAACCATAGCCAAATGTTTCCGATGCCAACTTTTAAAGAGAATACTTTGTAGTAGGTGGTCATATCGAAACGAATTAACAGATATTTCGAAAGATTTTTCGAAAGATTGTAAGTTGAAAAGATAACCGAAGTTGAAAAGATGGAGCAATGAAGAAGAAAAGAGAGAAAGAGATAAGGAGAGAGAGATGCTAAGAGCTTCGTAACCGGTACCAAAGAATCCTGCTCTACAGGTAGTCAGTGTATTCTTTTCTGTTCAGGACTACGTCCGCCATCTTGTTTCGACGAAAGGTGAAAGACGAAATAAAATAAAAACGAAAATAAAAACGAAAATAAATAAGTAAACAAAATAAAGGATCTTGGAATTTATTTTCGTGGAACGTAAAAAAATAAAAATTACAAAGAAAAAAGAAAGAAATGGAACAAGAAATTCTACGGAATTACGTCCGCCATTTTGGTTCGAGATATCAAGGAAGACGAAATTAAAAGAGAAAAAGGAATAGAAGAATGAAGGACTACGGAATTTATTTCGATCGTGAAACTTAAAAAAAAAAAAAGATAAAATAGAATAAAAAGAAATTCCTCGCCATTTTGTTTAGCGACGAACACATGGCCGAGAGTAGATTTTCTTAAATAAATATGTAAATAAATAAAAAGAGGATCACGGAATTTATTTATGATCGCGAAATACGAGAAAAAATATTAAAAAAAAAAAAAAAAGAACAAAGAAAAGAGTAATTACTGATGCGAATCGGTCCAAGTAATTTCTAAAGAAAGAAGAGAGAGAGAGAGAAAAAAAGAAAATGTCTATCTTATGAAAAAAAGAAAAAGACAGACAGACAGATACATACATACATACATATATATATATATATATATATATATAATATATATGTACATACGTGTACACATCTGACGAAGAGCCAGAAAAGCTAATGTTTATTAATAACCACCGTAGTTGAACGTGTATAATGTTCGTATAAGAGAACCACATATATCTTTGGAGTGATGATGTAAGAAGAAGAAAACTATGGCGTCTCTTTTCAAAGATGATAGAAAAAAAAAAGGAAAGAAAAAAAGAAAAAGAAAGACGGAAGGGAGAAAGGAAAGAGAGAGAGCAAAGATGACGATATAAAATCAAATAAAATATTAATCAATTAAAACAAATTTATAAGAAAATAAATTTTTGTTAATATTTAGGAAACTACCCTCGTCGTTAAACTAAGGAGGGTGGAAGGCCAAAAGTTTTTAGACTATTTTAAAAATCGATTAATTTTTCACGAGACAATTTAGACTTCTAATACTTTTCTTTCTTTCTTACGTTTTTTTTTTTTTATTTTTTATTTTTATATAAAGCATGGCTTGCAGTTTAACGATCTGCGATGAAAAAGAAATATAGCATCGGAAAGTAGGAATATTTGAATTATCATCTACGAACTTTTGATACGTCCAGTATTTTATTTTATTTAATTTTTTTTTTCTATATATATATATATATATAAAGAAAAAAGTAAGTGAAAGAAAAAAGAAACAAAAATCGATAAAATTATATAAATCTAATAAGTTACTTATCGAATATATACACACATACATATATTGGAATCGAGCCAGCGCCATATTGAATCTTTCATCTTGTTACCTCGTTAGACAAAACAAATCGAGTGTGAAATATTATTTAAAAAAAAAAAAAGAAAAAAAAGAAAGAAAAGAAAAGAAAAAAGAAAGAAAGAAAGAAAGAAAAAAAAAAGAAAGCATAAAAAAGATTTCAGTGACATAATCAATGAAATGAAATATCTATATGTATGTGTGTGTGTGTGTGTATATATATATATATAAAAGTAAGAAAAAAAAATATAAAATTATTTTAAATAATTAAATAAATGAATAATAATAAGAATGAGAGAAAAAGTATGGTCTTAAGCGACTTAACAGAGCTTTTAAGAGTATTTCGAGAGCGACGTCCCTCGAAAGGTAAGTCCCGCGAGAGTGTGTGTGTGTGTGTGTGTGTGTGTTTGAGAAAGAGAGAGAGGCCGCATAAAAGCACGCGACGTCTAACTGGTAACACCTTTCTATTTGAGGAAGAAAGGTCATTCAAATACCCATCGATGCCACAAACCGTTATCACGACTTCTCCTGTTATCCTCGATACTTTTACGAGCTCTTAAGAAATCAAGATAAATCTCGTATTTATCTTCCAACAATTTTTTTCTACAATGAGTTGATATATACACTAAAATTTACAATTATATCTAATATACATACATATATACATGCATATACGTTTACATCTCTTTATATATATATATATAGTTTCATGATACTATATATAGTAATTTTATTATACATTATTAATACTTTTGTAATATAATTTAATAATAATGTTAGTATATATAATTTTTTATATACTTAATATTATATAAAAAGAAAATAATTTTAAAATACACATATATATACATAAATTCATACATACATATATATATATATATATATACAATTGCATATATAAAATTGTAATAATATTATTATCAAATATAAGATGTAAATGTACAATCGGTAAAACAGGGACGTACATATTTAGAAAGTGAAACCTACAGTAAGATGTAGAAAACAATTTTTCAATGATAATTTAGAATCTCTCTCTCTCTCTCTCTCTCTCTCTCTCTCTCTCTCTCTCTCTCTCTCTCCTCTACTACCCCCTCCCCCTCTTCCGCCCATCTCTCTATTTATCTTCCTAGTGAACTCATGAAAGAGGATCATGACATATCTGAAGAAACTCTCGATGAGACGAAGATAGTGTCACCGAAAGCTGCAAGCTCGTAGATATATTTGCGTACGGTCGTTGGAGCAAAACTGCGTGTCCGGGACTCTCAACGACGAGAATAGTAACTCCTAGGAGAGGTGGACAGATTTTAGAGATCTCTTAAAGGAGCCTAGGAAAACTATGAACAACTTAAGACTTCCTGCTTTGCGGAAAAACTCCATCACTGTATCTTTACTCTCTCTCTCTCTCTGTCTCTCTATCTTTCTCTTTGCCTTCCTCCCTCTTTCAATCTCCCTCTCTTTACAATCCCTTCCTCATATATATATATATATATATATATATATATATATATATATATATTCAAACAATTTATATGTATAGAAATGTGGATGTGTATGCTTGTGTGTGTGTGTAAAATAAATAAAAAATATATCATATTTAATTATTATATAATTTATATATATATATACGTAATGTATATATAGACTTATTAATTATTATATTATACATATATATATATATATATATATATATATATGATGATGATGATGATGATGAACCTAAAGTTCTTTTCACAATCTCCTCTTCAAATATATAGCAATAAAAAATATATATATATACATATAATTTTTATCATAAAACAAAATACATTAACGTTGCTTAAGTCTCGAAAAAGAATATAATTAATTTGATAAAATCATCTAAGGACTTTCTATACACTATACTGTATTGTGAGCTACCATATTGCATTCTATATGTAACTTTACTTACATACATACATACATACATACATACTTTCTCTCTCTCTCTCTCTCTCTCTCTCTCTCTCTCTCTCTCTCTCTCTCTCTCTCTCTCTCTCTCTTCTTCTCTAGTTATCTAAAATTTAATAGTACTCTTATAAAATTTTATACAATCCGTTAGGTCGAAACCACCAAAAGATAGAGGGTTGAAGGAAGAAAAAAGAGAAGGAGAAGGAGATGAAAGAAAAATGTTAAATTCCAATATAATGTACGATATAACGGAATCTGAAGTACCAACCAACTTAGAGTTAAGGTAAAAGGTAAGCGCTTCTTCTTGCGTTAGCTCAGAATTTTATGTACAACACACATACACATACACTTATCATTCCTTCCTTCTCTCTAAAACTCCATAAATAAAAACTTTCTTCGTCTCGTACAAACTTATATTACACGTGTTTAACACGAACGAAATTCATTTTTATTCGCCATTTTGTTCTTTTTACTTTTTTATTCTTCTTTCTCAATTTTCTCTTCTCCTTTCCCAAATTTTCTGCATACACATATGTTATTTCCTACATCGTCTCGATAACGTCATCGAAAAATTATTAGACTGAAGGGATAAAACAACGAAAAAAATAATAATAATAATGATGATGATGATGGTATTAATAATTATTCCATCTTTTCATTCCCTCTACATTCTTTTGTTCGTCGCAAAAAAAAAAAAGCTGAAATGAAATTATAGGTAAAACAATATTTAACTATTTTATTTTAATTAGGACTCTTAATTTTACGAGCTAAGTTCGCAACTCTGCAATTTCAAAAGAAAAAAGAAAAAAAAAATTAATCGCCAAGTGGTCTCGTAGAAATTTAATTGATTTTTTATAACACTTTTATAATATCTTTTCGATCCATTCACTGTAAAAAAAAAAAAAAAAAGAATTATCCTAAATCGAATATTTCAACGAACGAAAAACATATTCGTTCATACTCGTCATGGACAATTTTAATCGAAGTTTTCAAAATTTGCAAAAAAAGATAAGTAATAACTTTCGTTTGATACACCCTGTATAGAAATTTTATAGACGTTACTGGGTAGATCGAGTTAGATCGTTAAATCGTAGATAGCACACAGATCACTAGTAAACTATTTTCGAACTTTGATGATCTCTAAGATAAACTAACGTTCTTGCAAACGTCCAATGAAATTGGAGATTTTACGGGGAAACAAATTTTTCCACCAATCGGAAACTCTCTCTCTCTCTCTCTCTCTCTCTCTCTCTCTCTCTCTCTCTCTCTCTCTCTCTCTCTCTCTCTCTCTCTCTCTCTTTCTCTCTTTCTCTCTCTTTCTCTTTCTTTTTCTCTCGACATTTTTTTTTCCATTGAATACCAGCTACGAAGATCGATTTAAATTTTTTTTACCAATCAGAGATACTCTCGCGATCTTTTATTTATTTTCTCATTGAGTATCAGCTACGAGGTACAAAATGATTATTTTTAAAGTAAGCAAATGTCTGTGTTTTAAAATCTGGTCGAAAATTTTGATCCACCAATCAGAATTCTTTTTTTTTTCCTTTCGTTAAGTATATCACCTATGGGAATCGATCGGACGGACCAATCAGAATTCTTGTTTCAGCTACGAAGATCGATTGAGATATTTGGACCAATCAGACTCTTTCTTTTTTCTTTTCTTTTTTATTTTTTTCGTTCAAGTACGAATTGAATCAGCTACGAAATGAACAATGACTATTTTAATAGTATAGAAAATTTACTTTCTTACGATCGAAGTTAATTTCTCAAAGTTTTTCGAGTTCGACACCGTTCCTTCGTTCCAATGGAAGAGAAGTAATCCTGTCATGGCGATACTTTAGACCGGTTCTACCAGATAACTTTGTATATTACCTTTGGCTTCAAGGCAAAAACGGGACACCTACGAA
>NC_057695.1:444164-455670 GCF_014466175.1 Vespula pensylvanica
ATTTTTATTATTATTATTTTTATTATTATTAATATTATTATTATTACTATTATTATTATTATTAATATTATTATTAATATTATTATTATATTATTTATAATTTAATTTAATTCTGTTCTTTCTTTCTTCATCATCTTGTAATCATTATTTATCATTTATAATTTAACTTGTGTGTTAATATATATATTTATATATATATATATGCATATACATATATATGTATGTATGTGTGTATATATATATATATATATATTGCATATCATTTTCCGCGCGAGCCACAATTTACACAAATTGCAGATCGGGAATATTTTATAGTTTCTTATTTTTCTTGCCTTTCTTTTCTTTTCTTTTCATTCCTTTTTTTTTTTAATGTTTTCTTATTGTTGTTGTAATTGTTGTTGTTGTTGTTGTTGTTGTTGTTGTTGTTGTTGTTGTTCTTGTCTTTTATGATTTTTATTTTTTTTTTTCTTTTGGACCTGTACACACGTCTCATATATATGTACTCATTGTACCTAATATAAATTTGCTTTTAGTCTTGGTAAAATTGGATAAGGCCATAACCAAACTGGCGACAAAGAGGCGCCAGGTCCTCGACTCTATATTCATAATATTATAATTTTATTTTTTATTTTTATTTTTTTTTTATTTCTCTCTCTCTCTCTCTCTCTCTCTCTCTCTCTCTCTCTCTCTCTCTCTCTCTCTCTCTCTCTCTCTCTCTCTCTCTCTCTCTCTCTCTCTCTCTCCCTCTCTCTACTTGTGTTAACACAGTTTCATCATTAACTACTACATACAATCGCTTTCTGTGATTATCCACATCTTTTTCACGCCAGTGTATTTTTGTGTTTCATTTATTTTCCTGTTTTGTCTTCATTGTCATATTTGTCCCTTTTTACTTCGTGTTAAATTTTATTTTCATTATCCCCCTGCAAAAAGTGTTTCCACATATATTCTTCCATTGCTCTTTCTTCCTTCTTTCCTTTCTTTTCTTTTTTTCTTTGTTTTTTCTTTTCAAAGGATTAAAATTTCTGCATTTTTCTCCAGACTTTTATTTTCGTTTATTTATTTATTTATTTATTTATTTATTTATTTATTTATTTATTACAATATTGAAGAAGTGCGAAAGTACAAGTGTAAAATGTTCTTTTTTATTTTTTATTTATTTATTTTTTTAATTATCTTCTTTTGTTCCTTTAAAATCATATATATACATACATATCAATCATAAGTATATATATTTCATATATATATATATATATGTGCATGTATGTACATACATGTATCTATATATGTTAAATTCGAATCTTATTATATAATAATTTAATAATTAATTGTGATCTCATTGATATTAATTATCTTATATTCTTTCGCACTTATGTTCATAACATGTTGTCTCAGCAGAATGGTAACTTCAGAGACAGAAATTAAAGGCATCATCATGACGGTCGTCATTGATATTTATTATTATTATTATTATTACTATTATTATCATTATTATCATTTATTCGTGCCATATATGTACTCATCACGACTCAATTGATCTCAAAGTTCCAATAAATGATATTGTATGACTAAGCTAGTGATTATGACATTGTATGATAAGCTAGTGATTTAAATAATACAAATTAATAATAATAATAATAATAATAATAATAATAATAATAATAATAACAGTAATTAAAAAGAATAAAGAATAAAAAACTAATCTATAACTTTAATTCGTACAATTAAGGATCACTTTTGTTATACGAATTAATTGCCATAACAATTATCAATAAACTAATATTATTTTACTATTATTTTTTATTTTCTTTTTTTTGTTTGTTTTTTTTACTTAGACCCAACTCCCCGGCCCAACCTTAACATTTATCATAATCACTTGCTTACCCATATAATAAAACTGTAATATATCTGTCAAACAATCAAAATAGAAGACAAATCTATCTCTCCCTCTCTCTACATATATATATATATATATATATATATATATATCATCAATGGTGTCACGTGAAAAGAAGAAAAAAACTTTAGATGGATCATAGAGAAGCGTAGGAAAACAGGATAGGATGGGGTAGCTAGAAAAAAAAAACACCAGTAAAATTGGTAGGACACAAATATATACACAAGACTGTTAAATGTAAAATTTCATCGAAACACCGGTTTTTTCATATCGTTCTTAATCTTTATTATTCACGTATTCGACGCATTAAACATATGGAAGAGTAAAAAGTGGGGTAGATAATGGGGTGAGGTGATGGGGCCGGGAGAAGTAAGATGATGGGAGGGCGGGACGAGAAAACAAAAAAAAAATAAAATAAAAAAATAACAAAAAAAAAATAAAAATAGAAAAAAATAGAAAAGGAAACAATAAATAATAAGTAGTATTGTAATAATAATAATAAGAATAATAATAATAATAATAATAATAATGATAGTAATAATAACAATAAGAATAATAATTATAATAATAATAATAATAACAATAATAATAACAATAATAATAATAATAATAATAATAGTAATATTATTATTCTCATAATTATTATCAAATATCATCAAAGATTTGATTTCTATTCATATGTGAATGCAAGCTGTATGCATATGTGTGTGCATGCATGTATGTATGTATGTATGTATGTATGTATTCATGTGTGTGTATATGACGTATATATGTATTATATACATATATATATATTCCGACTTATATATTTTGTTTTTCATTATAATTTATTTAAAATAAAATAATCTTTTTCTTTTTAATTTCTTTTTTGTTTTGTTCTTCCTTTTGTTGCATTGAAGTTTGAATCGATTGATTATCGAAACGCATAGTTACATACATACGTAATATAAAGTGTTCATGATGGAAGAAGAGAACGAGATAAATTTGTTCTTTCGTATTAGAAATACGAAATAATTGTTTTATTAAAAACATCGTGGTATCTTCTTTCGTTTTTTCCATTTTTTCTTTTCGTTTTCTCTCTTATTTCTCTTTTCTATTTTTTTTATGTCGAACTAAATCATCATCGAATCGTTGTAATCATTAATTTCCTTTCTTTTAACTACGACAATGATTAATTTAATCATATACTTGATAGCATTTTAATCACCACCTGTATGATAGATAAGAGAAAATATAAATATCTAATGTCCTTTTTTCTTTCTTTTTTTTTATCAATATTCATTTTATCATTATCATTATTATTATTATATTATTATTATTATTATTATTAGTATTATTATTATATTATATTATTATTATTATTATTATTTATTTATTTTATCGTTATCAGTATCATTATCATTATTTTATCATTATTTTATCATTATTATTTTCTTTCCTCGTAAAAGAATTTCCCCTCTATTATATATACATATATATGTATATATATATATATACACATACATATATATGCATATATATACTTTTATATATATATATATATATAATATTTGTGTTTGTGAAATGTGTTACGAAAGCTCGATTAGAGATGAGCACACAATTTTATATATACATACATACACACACATATATATACATATATATATATATGTATGCATAATATTATATCATACCTTAATATCCACATTCTTTGTTTTTTTAAATGTAATTTTTCTTTCTTTCTTTTTTTTTTCTTTTATTTATTTATTTATTTCTTTATTTTCTGTCCCAAAAGTCATCACAAGAGATGATGCATCATATAGATCAAGCATCATTCTCTCTATAATTGTATGGTTGTGTGTAAACCTGTACAAAAGTTGTTCCTCTTTTACTCTCGCTCTCTCTCTCTCTCTCTCTCTCTCTCTCTCTCGTTCTCTCTCTCTCTCTCTCTCTCTCTCGCTCTCTCTCTTTCTCTCTCTCTCTTTCTCTCTCTCTCTCGTTCTCTCTTTCTCTCTCTCTCTCTCTTTCTCTCTATACTTATATTCATGGTACAATATAATAATAATAATGTATATTTAAAATGTAACTTATGTAACCTTATTACTGATTAACGATGATGACTGCATTCCAGCGTGACAAGCCTTTGGCCGACTGGAGCTAACAGACAAATATGCTCCTTCAAGTGTAAAACCTCCCCGCCATTCTTGTCTTCACCCTTACCCCCACCCCCACCACTATCTCATCTCAACTCTCCTACCATATTTCTTCACTCTCCTCTCTCTTTCTATCCGAGTCCTTTTTTAACATCTAACCTTACCCCTCTTCCTCCCACCCCAATCTACCCACCCACCCACCCACCCATCCATACACTATGCAACACCACTAATACTCTAACTATATACTCTATATAAAATATCGTTAGTATAACTAAAACGTGCTGTGTCTAGCTGGAATGCAGTCCTATTTTTATTATTATTTTTATGTCATCATATTATTATATATCCCGTTCCACATTATTTTTCCATTCGCATCCCTCTTCATCTTATTCTTTTTCTTCTTACTCTTGTTTTCTTTTTTTTCTTCTTGATCTTCTTTTTCTTCTTCTTCTTTTTCTTTTTCTTCTTCTTCTTCTTCTTCTTCTTCCTTCTGCGTTAATATCTATTATATAATTTTTTTTTTATTTTCCTCTTGCTGTGTTGTTGTTGTTTCTTTCTTACTTTCTTACTTTCTTACTTTCTATTCTTTTTTTCCCCCTTTTCGTTTCTCTCTCTCTCTTTTTTTTTTTTTTTTTTTTGTTCACAAACAAAATTATTCAGTTAATGATTTACTGATAAATTCACACCACTACTAACTGTAGTCTCTCTGTCATTGGTCGGTCAATTAGGTTTGATTCCCAGCTGTGTTTCCACTCTCAGCGCGTCGCAATTATTGTTATTATTTATAAGAATTTTACACTCATTTAAAAACAGTGTCAGATGCCTGTTCTCCCTTACTTTAGGATTCTCTAGTTCCCGGACTCCACGTCTTCATGTTTTCTTTTTTTCCCACGGGCTGGAGACGCATCTATAAAGATATTTATATGTATGTATGTCATTTAAATACTAAACTTATATTGTAAACAAAGGAAATAATAGAATAATGATACATGAAATATATATCTGTGAAGAAAATATTTTTGTTTACCTTCTTCCTCTTCCCCTTCAATTTCAAGTATATCATAATCATCATCTTCTTCTTCCTCCTCTTCGCCCATGTAATCTTCCTCGTCACTTTCATCCTAACAAAAGAGAGAAAAAAATAGAGCACGATTTTTATAGATATCAAAAGTATATGTTCCAATAGAAATATCTACAAAAAAAAAAAAAAAACTTACTTCAAGATTGTTTTTATAGACCGCTGCTAAACCATCTATGTTATCATCTTCTTCTTCATCAGAAACTATTAAACACAGATTCACAAATATGTTAACCTTTATTCTCATTAATATTCTCTATATACAGTAATAACAAATCATATTTTACTCACCGTCCTCACTGTCCTCTTCATTAATTTCACCATCACCATCCTCATTACCATTCACTTCGTCATCTTCGCTATCTTCTGCTTCGCAATCATCCTTATCAAAACTAAAAGAGTATAGAGGAATAAGAGAAAACGTTTTTCAATCGTCATATAAAAATAAAACATTAAAATCATGACGTTAATATATCATACCCATCTAAATATCGTAGATTAGGGACAAGACTAAATACTTTCTCTCTGTAATTATCAACATTTGTTACTTCGTTGTTAAAGAGATCCAAATACTTCAAATTCTTGAATTCTTTCTGTGATATAGAAAAGTTATCAATTATTAGATTGAAGAAATGTTGCAACGAGACATTATATGTATGTATAAACGTTATGAAAACTTACCAATGGTTGGAGCGTATCAATATCTTTGATTTTATTCCCGCTAAGATTAAGATAATCTATTTTTGGACTCATATGCAAAAGATTAATTCCACCAGAAATCCTATTGTCGCTTAGTTCCAACTGCGCAATAGAAAAATATTTGAAAATACAAGATAAGTATATATCGTTTTTAATAAATTATACATCGTTTTGAACGTTCCTCACCTTTTTTAAATTGGGCAACTTTGGAAAACCTTTTAGACTGGTAAGACCCACATTAATAAGACTCAAAACTTCTAAAGCAACAAATTCATCCGTCAGACCATCGATATTTGTACTCCGACAATTATCAAGAACCAATTCTTTAATCTGAAAGATAAAAAACATTTTCTATGTTACAACTGAAATCAAGAAATAACAATATCACAATAATATACATAAGCATATTTCTAAAAGACATAACGAGATTTTAGATTTCAAAATTCATTTCAAAACTCTGAGAGATCTTTAATAAGTCAATCATTAAATACTGACTCTAATACATTTTTTATCTCTCAATTTTATAATCATTTCAATATTTTTCAAACGATTCACGCATTAGATCATTATCATATGAATCGATTATGAGAAAAAAAGAAAAGAAAGGAGAAAAAGGCCATAAAGAAAAAAGAAGTTTTCGTCGTTGACATTCGAACGACCGATAAGCTTTCGCGGGAGAGAAGATGGGCTATTTTATTGATCGGAGAAAGAGAGAGAGAGAGAGAGAGAGAGAAAGAGTAAGAGAAAGAGAAAGAGAGAGAGAGAGAGTGAGAGAAAGAGACAGAGGGGGAGAGGGTGGAGAAAGAGAACGACGAACGTAACGGAAAAGGAGTAGGCAATGGAGGTGTAAGAGGAGTGTAAAAATGGGGGCGTATGTGTGAGAGACGGAAAGAAAAAAAAGGGATGCGAGAGGGGATCGAATGAGATGTAATATGGAGGGAAAGAAAGCAAACCGCAGAGAATGCACAATGCGTCATCGTCGTCTTATTTACCGGCATGAGGAACAGCCGGCACGCGACGCTAACGAATCTGCGTGCTCGGTGTCATTTGCACCAAAAAAAAAAGGGTCTTTTTTTTACTCAACTTTATTATATACGATATAAATTATCTAGATTAGTATGTAAAAATTGTTTAAAAAAAAAAAAAAAAAAGAGAGAAGAAGAAAAGGAAAAAGAAAAACTCGAGAAAAATATAATTAAAAAAATCACGATCACGAACGATGACTCTTATAACGTTAAATTTTTTCAAAATTCCCGCTAAAAATTTATAATGACGCTGGACTGATCGCGGACTAGTCAAATGAAGTTTTATTTACAAAACTTTATCGAACTTCCTGGACTATTACGAATAACGAAATAAATGTGATAATTGGTTCTTTTTTTTTTTTTCTTTCTTTCTTTCTTTCTTTCTTAAAGAATTAATGATAATGAGAAAATATGTATATATAAATGAAAAAAAAATTGATCAAGTATTTTACTAGAAAAGTAGGCGAACCACATCGCATGAGCGGAGTTTTCGAACGGCCATTTACGTCATTATTATCATCATCATCATCATCATCATCATCATTATCATCATTATCATCAACATCAACATCGTCAGAAGCAGCAGTAGCATCTACGTCACAAGGAACGTGCGTAACAGCAAACGCCCACGCGCGCGCGTCTTTGAAACGCATGACAGGACGAGATCTGAGACATTTCGAAAAGAAAAACCTTAACGTTGTGTTCCATACGTCTCTCTATCTCTGTCTGTCTGTCTGTCTCTCTCTCTCTCTCTCTCTCTCATCGATATGCCAAAACAAAATATATCTGTATACTTTCAAGTATGTACATATCTATCTATCTATTTATTAATCTACTTATCTATCCATGTATTTTCACGTTTAACATAATCGACATACATAAATACGAGAGGGACCTTTGTTCAACTCACTTCCAGTTTCTTTCTCCCAAAAGAAAAATTGAACAAAAAGTAAAAAAAAAAAAAAGAAAAAAAAGAAAAGAAAAAAAAGGAAAAAGAAAAGAAAAAAAAGAAAAAGAAAAGAAAATGTAAGTCATGTGTATGTACTATACATGTATATATATATATGTACATATGCATGCATGCATATATATATGTCTGTTGTATGAAGTATGTATATACATAAGTAGATGCAATTCGAGCGCGTCGATCGTCGATTATCATCGTCACACAACCATGGCGGCCGAATGGACTCGTCCAAGATGGCGGCCGCCATGCGAGCGGCGATCGTTGACACGTAACACACAACACAACCGACGAAGAAGAAGAAGAAGAAGAAGAAGACGACGACGACACGATATGTCGACACGACGCAAGGCCATCGTCATGCGGTGAACAACACACCGATAACTCCTAATTTCTTTTTTTCTACCTCTCTCCCTCTCTTTCTCTCTCTCTCTCACTCTCTCTCTCTCTCTCTCTCTCTCTCTCTCTCTCTCTCTCTCTCGCTCTTCATATCCAACATACATAATATTACTCTATGACTTTTCAAACATATATATGTACGTAAGAATAAAATAAAAGAAAGTTCATTCTTCCTCATTTCTTTTTCTTTTTTCTTTTCTTTTCTTTTTTCTCTCGATAGAATATAATTTCATGACTGTAACGTTAAGGAATCAGTCTGAAAGAGAACACCGTACGAAACGAAGACTACGTGTGACGCGACGCGGACGACGCAACAACAATGGCGACCGTGAATTGGTCGCGTTCACTCTCGTATGTGTGTGTGTGTGTGTGTGTGTTTAGTCGGCCATGTATATGCGCGACGCGTGTGTGGTGTATGCGTGTACGCGCGCGCGCGCGCCCACCCGCTTCTAGTTTGTTCGTTCGCGACTCGTGTGCACTTTTTCACCGGCGTTAGTATATGTGCATGTGTGTCGGCTACCTTCTCTCTCTCTCTCTCTCTCTCTCTCTCTTTCTCTCTCTCTCTCTCTCTTTCTTTTGCCGCTCTCGATATAATTGATTTATATAATACCACGCGAACGCACACGGGGCAACACGTACGTACATAAAAAAAAATAAGAAAAAAAAACTGCAATTAAACGCATTTCTTATTTAAAGACGAAAAAAAAGAACTTCTCCCTCTCCTATCTCTCTTATAAATTGCCTATTCTTTTTTTTTTTTTTTTTTTTTTTTTTTTTATTGTAATAAATTACGTGAAGGTGGCAAGCCTGATATATATATATATATATAAAGGCAAAAAGATAGAAAAAAGAAAAGAAAGCTCCTACTTTTTGATTCCTTTTTCTTTTTACATTCTAATCCTATTGATTGTGTGGTATCGATTTATATATATATACAGCATACATACATACATACATACATACATATATATATATATATACAGAGATTAAAAGCGAAAAAAGTACACATGCCCTTCGAGCTGTACACACACAATTCGGGCTACATATACTATGTATATACATACATACTTATTAGATGTATTATATATTACGTTTTACGATTTATCTATAATGAAGAAAACAAGAAGAATCGAAAAGTTGAATACAGATGTAAATCGATAAGATGAATGTTCTTCCTACAGAAAGTTGAAAGTTTACGAAATCGTAACATAATGAACAACGTGAAATGTTAAGCACGATGTGATCATGATAGTCGTAAGCTCAAGGTTCGTCTCTTTCCTATATACTATCGACTTCGAACATATATTTCTTCTTTCTCTTTTTTTTTCCTCTATTGATACACACGTACATACACACACACGTATGTCATAGCATATAAATATTCATATCATATATATCATACATACATATATACACATTTACAGATGACGTATTCCTATATTACGTTCTGTAAAATTATTATTATTACTATTACTACTACTACTATTATTATTATTATTATTATTATTATTATTATTATTATTATTATTATTATTATTATTATTATCACAAATCGTAGTAAAGAAATGTTTTACGTGTTCGCATATGTTGTGTCGGTACATAACCTCAAAAAGAGACACCATTTTGTCAACTGGACTCTATCGTCTTATCGTAGAGAAAGAGAAAGAGAGAGAGAGAATGAGAGAGAGAGAGAGAGAGAGAGAGAGAGAGAGAGAGAGAAATAATCGAGTCCTAAGAAGTTGAGACGTCATCCCTCGAAAAGAGATAAATAGATACATATATATATCTACAGAGAGAGAGAGAGAGAGAGAGAGAGAGAGAGAGAGAGAGAGAGAGAGAGAGAGAGAGAGAGAGAGAGAGAGAGAGAGAGAGAGAGAAATAGGGAGAGAGAGAGAAATAGGGAGAGAGATAGAGAGAGATATAGAGTGCAATGTCGTCTTATGTCCGTCGTAAGCGACGATGGTTGGTTCGCAGGAGCGGCGGACGCTGTTATGGTTAGCCGGTTCGAAAAGAAGGGCTGTGTGTTACGTATTCCATTTTGTCTTCCATAGTATACATATATATATATATATATATATATATATATATATACATATACATATGCAAGTACGTACGTATTACACATAACACTAAATCGTAACATTCTAACCGTATCTAGAGAATTATAACACGTAGTTTAAAATAATTCGAACAGCATATTTTTTTTAATCACCATTGTCAATGAAATATAAATAAAATATAAACCTTGTGTGTGTTTTTTTACATACACATTGCACGAATATAATATTACATTGTTATAAAATGTATCGACAAAATTCTTATAAATATTTATCTCGACGCATTTATAAATAATAATAATAATAATAATAATAATAACAACAATAATAATAATGATAATAAATCCTACCAAAACGAGAGAACGGTCAATATGCTTTTTGTGAAATTTTTTCTTTCTCCTTTTTTTTTTTTTTTTTTTAAATTAAAAATAAATATTTAGAGAAATATATGGATTTAGAGATACAAAATACATTTTTGATTCATTAACTTGAGCTACTGTATATATATAGATATATGTATATATGTGCAAATATATTGATATATTGCGGCGTAGTATTACGTATCAGGCATGTAGATACTGCGAGTGGTACGTGTGTATGTGTGTTGTATGGTATTAATGGTCTTCTCCTCTTAATCTATTCGAAACGAAGAGTAAAAAATTCTCGATTGCCTACTTTCTGTCGATAGATTAAACTTCCGCATTTTCTTGTCTCTCTCTCTCTCTCTCTCTCTCTCTCTCTCTCTGTCTTTCTAAAAAGAAATATATGTATATCGTTCAACGAGAGTCGCGTGCCAAGCGTCACGTTCTTCTCTCGAGGAATTCGAGGAAGTATTACGACAATCGCGGTGGTCCTACAAACCGTTTAGGGTCAACAAACGAAAATTGAAGATAGACACGATAATGCACTCTGGTGGAAATTTTTGAAACTATAAAGAAAATAAAAATAAAGAGTGAGAGAGTGAGAGGGGAGGGAGGAAAGAGAAAATTCTTTAAGATTCGAGATAAGAGAAACAAAAAGAAATAGTTTGTGTGTGAGTGTGTGAGTGAGTGAGTGAGTGAGAGAGAGAGAGAGAGAAGATATAGTTCATTCTCTTATCTACGACGTAGTAAATTCCCAACGCATTTTCGAAGATTCGTTTCTTCGATAATCCGCCATTCGGAAAAGCGACGCGGCGCACGCGACGACTTATCACGGCACGAGCCTACGAAAGAGAGAAAGAGAAAGAGAAAGAGAAAGAGAAAGAGAGAGA
>NC_057695.1:460680-470871 GCF_014466175.1 Vespula pensylvanica
CTTTGTTGGATTGCTATATCAAGTGCATTATCGTACGACTTTACAAGACTTAGAATTTTAAGTTGTAATGATCGATAATTCGACAGATTATTCTAACAAAATTCGAAGGTTTGGATCATTATCATGAATAAATAAATAGAAACTTTTTTGTTGTGGAAAAATATATGTATGTATGTATGTACGTGTGTGTATGTGTCTGCAAATTTATTGCATATTTTTATATTACTTAAAAAAAACATAAAGAAAACAATCCGTCAACTTTATATAGATTTAACTTCTAAAATACTGAAATTTCACAGTAGGTTAGAACTAAAATAAATTTCACTTTATATGTGAAATTGTTTAATTCTTAAAAAAAAAAAAAAAAAAGAAAGAAAGAGAGAAAGAAAGAAAAAAGAAAATAAAATATTTTATGTAACATCGAAGTATCGATTAAAAAAGAAGATTCAATTTTACATTTGATGTAGCAGGAATTGGACCTTCTTTTTTCTTCTCTTTTTTATCGTTATTCTATGTTATCTTTTTCTTTTTTTTCAATAATGAAATTACAACGATAAAATGCAGTATAAAGAATTATTATATAATTTGCTATTAACTAATAATTATTCTATATTAGTACATTAGACGGTATCTTCTAATTCGTTAGCTTCGAATGAACATTATTTACAATGCTATGTAATAAGATCTTTTAGAAAATTTGAACAATAATGTAATGAAGTATATACAAAAGAAAATTATGTACAAATATATATCATTATGCTTATACATATATCATTAAATTATACAATATTAATTATATTACTTAATGAAACACTTGGTGATCGTAGTTTATGCTTGACAATGAAGAAAGTAGAAAATTTGCATATATTCATTATTTACAATTGAAAATTATTCAATGTATATTTTTCTTTTTTATATATTTGTAAGTACTGGTGAATGTATCAGTAAAATCAGGAGGCAGAAAAATTAGGAAAAAGAAAAAAAAAAGAAATGAAATTAAAAAAAAAAAAAAGGAAATAAAAAAAATAAAAAAAAAAAAAGAAGCATAAGAAGAAACACAAATTACATATATAAAATCTTCGATTTTGTGGATCGTCTCATAATGATTATGTTTATACATGGTATAAAAAAGATTGACTTTTTACATTTGACTAAAAATCGAGATTAATGTTTGTCATTGTCTATTTACAATAGTTGCTGATCCCAAAGTAGTAACATGTTCGGTAAGAAATTTCTTACGATTTTTAATATAATGTGAAGGTGCTGCTCTTATTTGAATATGGCAAACTGTATTAGTTTTATTATCTTGAACGATACTTCCTATATTTTGCTTTTTAGCTAAGACGGTAGAATCCAAAGAAGAATTTTTTCGTTTAAGATGATTTATTTCTTGTTTCATTGGTGCAACAGACGAACGTGTTTTACGTGGTTGATAATCTGTCATTGCTTGCATCTTTTCCAATGCAGTACGTAAAGGTAACAAGCCAACTGCAAATGGGATTTCACCATCCGGACTATAATCCGCTAAATCCATAATATCATTATTACGTTCGATAATATCCGACATATCACCCCATAAAGCCCGACTTATATATCCTACTGTGTTTTGTCGAAGAGGAGATGATCTCATAGAAATTTTCAACGTGTCTATATCATCCGTTGACATTTCACACTTTAATCGATTATTCGTTTTAGATTTTTGATCGGATTTATTGATATTCTTTTTGACTACATTTTTAGAAGCACTTTTTTGCGTACGTAGATTATTGAAACACTTTCTATTGCACCGTGCAATATTTATAACGTTCTGATCCTTTCGATTATTTTCTTTTATTTTACGTTTTCCTTTAGCAAAGGATTCTATCTTGTTAGGAAAATTAGTTTTTTCAAGAAGTTTTTCGGCTACTACGGATTGTTGTATAGATATACCATTATTAGTTATATCTTCGCTCTCCTGTTGATTTAATCTGACACTTCTTCTAAGAACTGGCTTTTCTGTTTCTTGTACTTTATCATTTATGGCTTTAAGATCTAAATTATCTTTCTTATTTACATTATTCTTATGTACATTTAACGCGCATTCATTAATATCCTTACATTTCATTAACGATCGTTGTTCGTTTATCAAACCTTCTGCCACCGATTGCATATTTTCATTATCTAAACTAAAAAGATATTCGGCACATTCCATATCTAAGGGTGTTAAAAGTGTAACTGGTATACTGGTATTACTGGATGGTGTATCTGATAAATCAATAGAATTAGTAGGAGATAATTTTGGTACTAGATCGTTTAGATGCGTTAATTCGTTCTTTATATCGATCACTGGTTTACGTTTTTTATGCGTATAAACTTTGATACATTTTCCTATCTTATCGGTTGTGCTATCGACAAAATTTTGTGCAACGTCTAATTTGACTTCTTCTGCACGCGTTTGCGGCGAAATTGCAGAAAATTTATCGGGTATATTTAAATCTAAAACATCACAGCACTGTTCGTATAATAAAGGTTGTACTTCTTTAACTTTCTCTAGAATTTCATCATTTTTTTTTACATTATTCATTTTCATATAACTATCTAACATTTCTTTTGACTTTTCACATATAGATGTGTTACACGATTCATCTTGAATTTTTTCTTTAATATCTTCCATTAATAAATAATCCGTAACGCTTTGTTGTAAGTTATTACTTTCAATATCGTACGAATCCTCGTATAACGTGTGTTTAAAAGTATTATCAGAATTATGTTTTGTACTAATTACATCGTTTTTCCCGTTTATTTTAAAATTATTATTTTTATGATTTAATTCATTATCGGTTTCATGTAATTGAGGTACATTTTCAATAGCACTACTATAATTTTGAGTTTCCATTACTGTGTCTATTATATATGCCAATTCTTTTACCTAAATACGTTAGAAGAAAAATATTAGTAGTTAGTAATTTTCGATATTATTAAATATACAAGATATATACATATATAATTTATTATATTAATTTTAGTTAATAAAACCCATACCTTGAAAATTCTTGAGGCTGTTAATAAAGATGGTAAATTTTCATGAGATATAGTTGTTTCTCCGCAATACATGAATTCCACCATTGCCTTCAATACTTCAAAATTTAAATCTCTAAGTAAGATTATAGGTTCTTGTCCCAAGTCTTGTTGCAGTATTTCCTATAGTATAAAACAAGTAATGTTTAGAAAACAATCATTTGTGGTTATTTTATACAAATGAATTATGATTCGATTATAGAGAAAGAAATGATTCATGAATATATATTTTCTTGCATAGTCGTTGAAATGACTCAACTTTTGCATCAATATTTATATTTAACTTAATACTATTTAATATACATATATATACATATATATATATATATATATATATAATTGTGGTTAAGAATTAATTTTTATATTTCCATTCAATACCTATATATAATTTGACTGTAACAAATTTTATATACAGATAAAAAATTGTTCGTAATCCTAAATGGTGGTTTTATAATTTCAATTATCCTATACAATAGAAAAGAAATTTATCTTACATATTTATATACACATATAAGTATATGTTATATGATGAGAGATAACTTCATGCAAACTGTGCTGTATATTTACATCTAATTGATATTATCAATAAAGAAAAATATTACACGCACACACACCCTTAACAAAACGCATACTTTTACACGCATTTATTCGATTATCCCTAGTTTATGTAAGTTAGTTACTTAATACCTTTCAAAGGAACAGCTGTTCTTCAAAAATGTGAAAAGTATGCCCACAAAACTCAGTTTCCTCAAATGTTTGTAAAGAAAAATAAATTTCCAATAGATAGGGCTTTCTTTAGTTTATACGAATTTTCTACAACCCCTGTAAAATTGGTCTACCATAAATATTTCTGCATTTTCTAACGTTGTAGTAGAGTATATCTGTGCTCTTATGAAATTATATTATTCATAAGAACGTTATATACTGAGTACATATGTATGTATGTATGTATGTATATATATTTGGTCCTTTTACAGCAAAATCCCATGGTCAGTCGCAATGAAACATTACTGGTTTGCTCAAAATAAAATGAACTGAAATTCATATAAATTTTAGATAAATACAGAAAGAGTTTGGTATATACAGAATGATACTTTTAATACAAAACAACTCTATTTCTTTTAATATTTTATAAGAGTACGAAAGGAGAGATAGAACACACGCTTTTTGCAAGTCGCTTAAAAATTATGGACGATAATAGGATTTTTTTATACATCAACAAATGTATTTTTAAAAAATTGACGCAATAACGATCGTAATAATTTCTACTGCATAAACATTAATACAAGTACGAAGCTTTGAAGATCCCTACCTAATTTTATCATATAACTAAATCTTTTCTTTTTTTAATAAATATATATCATTAAAATAACATATGTTTTTTTAATAGACCAATAAATAAACTTCTGAAATACGAATTACTTATTACAATTATAAAAGCTTATAAAAAAAGATTATGAAACTCAAGAATGAGACGAAACAAATATTACAAAATATATATTCTCTGACAATATCGTCATATAGCCTTACCTCAAAATAAGTACTATTGGAAGCTAAGACCAGTTTATGAACACGAAGTTTTTGTTCCTCGCAGATAAGAGTAACGTCTACAAATGCCTGACGTGCCAATAAGCCACTGAATCTTTCCGCTACATATCCTGCATGACCTGCCCATTCCAGGACACAATGATTGGGATTTTCAACCATGATTATAACTACAATGATTAAAATCCAGATTAATTTAAAAGGACGATAACAATAATGAAAATTAAAAAATAATCTAATGAATACGTATAACTTACCATTAAATTATATAATTTTTATATTAATCAAAATGTTGATTTCCCTCTGTCACGTATAGATTGAAAAAAAACACGAAATCGTTTGATGAGACGTATGTGATCGACTATGTTCGTTGCATACCAATGTGGCTCACTTATACATTTTCTAACGATATTCATTAAGCGATACTGAGCTAAATTCTCTCGAAGGTTAATTATTTTACACAACATTGGTTTACGAATGCACGAAAAAAAAAGGCAAATCTAATTGGACGCAAAGTCTAAATCAAAATCTGGCCATCTTATTTCGTATCACTACACATACGTTACTACCACACATTCGTAAAATACATGATACGAAATGGCGTCGTTTATTTTGCCTTCGGGAAAGTCCAGAAATTTCCATACGAAATTTTAATTACGATGTCGCAGAAAAACAAGATCGTTATTGTCAATATATTTCCTCGAAGATATAACGATACAAATACGTATTATTATTTATCATAATATTTTACTTTTACTTACTGAATACTAAGAAAACATTATTATTGTTTATAAGATTAGAAAAGATCGGGTCAAAATGTGATAACCAATCACAACGTTAGAGCTAAGCCAATCGTTCGTCACATGAGAACGTCGACTTAACCTCATCTGCTAAAAACGTTTTGGTATTTAGAGATCTCACGTTTCTCAATTTTACGATTGCGTTATATATGTATATATTAAAATGTCATTAAATTAAAACTAAACGCGGGCTTCCATTGAGTTTCGATGTATTAACTTTGAATTATTGATTATTTTAAAGAAAAGAATAATATAACGATAATATCGTAAAGCAAGAAGTGAAACGTCGGAAGGTATATATATATATATATATATATATATATATATATATGTATATGTATGTATTTATGTGTGGGTGTATGTGTACTTATTTTCTTTTTATATTATTAAATACGAACACGTTCTTATTCTTCGACATATGGTAATATTTTATAACATTTCCATTCATTTTCTAACTTATAATTTGATTTACGTATTATTATAAAAAAGAGAGAGAGAGAGAGAGAGAGAGAGAGAGAGAGAGAGAGAGAGAGAGAGAGAGAGAGAGAGAGAGAGAGAGAGAGAGGAAATGAAAGTTGTATACATTTTTATACGCAATAAAACGAGTACGAATTTGATTAATTTATTTATCTACTTTTTTTTTTTTTTTTTTTAAATGCACGATATTAAGAGATTTTCGAAACTAAATTTTATTATTGTTTTTCTTTTCCGCTGGAATCCGATCATTCGAGATTTTTATTAATTATTTTGACATCCTTCGTATCCTCTGTATCTTTTTTCTCCTTCTCTTCCTCTCCTTCTCTCTCTGACTGTATATATATATATATATCTATCTCAATGTTATTCTCATTACGATTATCTGGGGATAGCCACGATTCCAGTAATTGACGTCAACATTAACGTGTCACTTGTTATGCGTAATATTATCAATTCTGTGGTAATATTTATTTTGAGAAAAAAAAAAAAAATCTGAATTTCCTCTCTCTTATCTTTATTTCAAATATTATCATTATCGAGATTATCGGTCTCATACGTGTACATCGAGCAGTTTCTAATTTGGTCAAGATAGTGTAAGTACCGTAATAATTGTTAAAAGTTTTTTATTATTGAGAATATATATAGAAAATTGTAATTATTAATATATATATATATATATATATATATATATATATATGTATGTATGTATGTATGTATGTATGTATATATGTATGTATTTATTTTGTAGGTTTTTATGCAAAATTATAAATAATATAAAATAATTAAACGCTGCGAAAATTTTGTTTTAATATATTAACATATGTGTATATATGTATATATATATGTGTTTGTATACATTATTAAAAAAAAAATATATATATATATGATATATTCTTACTGTATATATTTATTTTAATTTCTAATTTCTAATGCTATTTCTTTTTTCTTTTTTCTTTCTTTCTTTTTTTTTTTTTTATGCAGAGGAAAGATGTATTGGTCTACTAGTTTTATTTTATACGGTTTGTTGGTGCAAACAATCGTCGCACCTCCAGTTACCAAAGATAAGGCTGATGAAAAAAACACGAAGAGAGATAATGAGGTAAGAAGAATAAAAATGGCAATATTAAAATTATTCAAATGTATTAAAATATATTAAAATATACTATTGAAAGTGTTTACGTTTATTTGTAGATAGCAGTAATGGAATATCATAGATATTTAAAAGAAGTCGTAGATGCCTTGGAGAGTGACCCTCAGTTTCGTTCGAAACTTGAAAAAGCTAAAGAGGAGGATATACGCGTAAGTGATTTCAAATGACTTTCTTAAACGAATTGTGTTTATATTGAAACGTTATATCAGACAGGAAAAATAGCTCATGAATTAGAATTTGTGAATTATAAAATAAGAACCAGATTGGATGAATTGAAACGAGAAGAATTGGAACGTTTGAGACATTTAGCAATAAAGGAGAATCAATTGAACAACGGTTTGGATCTTAAACATTTAAAGATAGCTGAACATTTAGATCATACCAATACGCGTTCGTTTGAAATCAATGATTTGAAGAAATTAATAGCCAAGGTTTGTTGTATAAAATAATCGATTTGAGTTATTATGATATTATAAAAAAAAAAAAAAAAAAAAAAAAAAAATTCTTGAACATGAATTATTTATCACAGACGACAGAAGACTTGGCAGAAGCCGATAGACGTAGACGTGAACAATTTAAGGAATACGAGATGGAAAAAAAATTCGAGCAAGAACAAAAAATAAAGGGTAATAAATTTTTCTATCCTCTTTATTTTAGTACGTATAAAAATGTTATCATACGCGTTCAAGTGTCGTTTTTATAATTATAGCTATGGATGAGAAAGAAAGAGAACAATACATTCAACATTTGCAAGAATTGAAAAAAAAACACAAAAATGTTCACGTAAGTTAAACAATGATATATCTATATGGAATGTAATTATCAATGTTATAAAAAAATACTATTATCATCAGTTACACCATCCTGGTAGTAAGCAACAATTAGAAGACGTATGGACAATGCAAGATGACATGGGTGGTGAAGATTTTGATCTTAAGAAATTTTTCTATATTCATGGTAAATGAAAATATTGATTAATTAAATTTTTATGAATGGTACAGATATGTGTTTTTATCATTGATCATATATCTTTCAGATATCGATGATAATGGGGTTTGGGATCAGAACGAAGTGAAAGCTTTATTTATAAAAGATTTAGATGAAATGTATGGCAAAGGTATACCCGAAGATGATCTTCTCGAAAAAGAAGAAGAAATGGAAAGAATGAGAGAGCATATATTTAATGAAGCTGATCTTAACAAGGATGGTCTCATAAGGTATTTATTTAAATTTTAAACTTATAAGATAATATATGTATATATATATATATATATACATATATAAACAATCTATGTTATCGGTCACAGTTATCAAGAATTTTTGGAAAAAACTAAGAAACCAGATTTCCAAGATGATCCAGGTTGGAAACCATTGGATGAACAACAAATTTATTCTCAGGAAGAATACGAAGCTTTTGAAAAACGTAGGCGAGAGGAATTAATTGCTAAGGGATTGGTAAGTGGATTATAAGTGGTATAAAATTTTTTATCATTAATTTAATTAATCGTTTTTTGCATGAAAGACTAATATCCGATGTATTTTGTTATTTTGATAAAGTGTAATTTTTGTTTGTTTGCTTATATATCTATATTTCATTTTCTTTTTTTTTTTTTTTTTCTTTTTTTACAGTTAATGACATACATGATACATAAAAATTAGAAAATAATCGATTTTTCAATCACTATGATCGTAGCTTGCATTATTTCATCTTATATATTAGAGTGCAATTGGCACGTCAAATTCTTTTCTCTCACTTGCAATTTAAATCCGTTACTTTTCTTATCTTTTTTCTTTTTTTTTCTTTTTCTTTTTATTTTCCAATAATCTCCTTCTCTTTCTCAAGGAAGTACAATTTAAAAAAATTTTTCTAGTATTTATTTATAATACCTAGGATAATTAAGATAGCTTGCACATACACATTTTGTTATTGTTAATAGCTACAACCGCACCAGGATAATATTCCTCCGCAGAATCAACAGGTGAGCTTTCGTATTATCCTTCATGTATTAATGAAATTCTTTATAAAATAAATGAACTTTTTTAAAAATAACCGAGAACATATTACAAATTTTTGACAATTCGATAGAAATATATTTGAACAAATTTGAGACAAGAAGAATTTTGTTTTATCTAAATTTTGAAATATAATATAAGAATACGTTTTATCAAGATAATTAAGTATAACAACGTACACATACATATATGCATATATATACATATATATATGTATATGGATATTTTATAGTTCTCATCGCATGGAAATGTACCTGTTCAACAACAGATTGTCAACAATCAAGCTAATCAACAACAATATCAGTATCAAGGACAACCGGTTCAACAGCAGTATAACCCGCAACAAATTCCAGTGCAACAGCAACAGCAACAACAACAACAACAACAACAACAGCTTTATCAGGGTCAAGTACCGATGCAGCAACAGGTACACTATCAACAAATGCCGCAGCAACAACAACAACAGCAACATCAGCAATATCAAGGACAAATTATTCCTCAGAATGAACAATTCCATGGTCAGGTACAATCCAATCAGATTCCAATACAACATCAGCAAATACAACAGGCACAGCAAATCCAACAACAGCAACAGCAACAACAACAACAACAACAGAATACAGTCAATCAAATTCCACAGCAAGCGAATATTCAAAATACAATATCGCAGCAGCAACAACTTATCCAAAATCAAATACCATCGTTACCAGGACAAAATAAAGAGAATCCTGTAATACAACAAAGTCAACCATCGGCAACTAACTCCGCACAACAAGCTCAACAAAATAGCATACATAATGCTGGAAAAGTCTAATCTATATGTATATATATATATATATAAAATTATATATATATATATATAAAAGATGTCTCGACTATATACTTGAATGTATTAATTAGAGATTTTCAAGATCGTTTTGCAGTTAAAAAAAAAAAAGAATACATATTACGATTTCACGAATATAACAAACTTTAACCCTATTATAGAGCATATATTGATTTTTATTAATAATAATCGCAAAGAAAAATTTATATAATTTTACAACGGTACTCGTACAATATGTTTTTTCATTTCCTTTCAATAGCTGCTTTTATCGGTATATAAACAAAAATGAAAAGAAAAAAAAGAAAAAAAAAAAAAAAGAACGG
>NC_057695.1:470971-472345 GCF_014466175.1 Vespula pensylvanica
AAAAAAAAAAAAGAACGGACAAAAAAGGTGGAAAAAAAAAGGAAAAAGAAAAGAAAAGAAAATAACGTGTCGGTTATATGAATAATTGAAATAAAATAATAGAAGTAATTATTACCATATAAAAAAAAATTTATGATAATTATATAATATATAATTGTTATATAAAAAATATATATAATTACAAATATATAATATATAATTGCCATATAAAAAAATAAATGACAATTATATAATATAATATATTATTATTATTATTATTATTATTATATATATATATATATATTATATAATAATAATTGTTTATAAGCGGATGTACAATTTTTTTCTTTTTCTTTTTTTTTTTTCTTCTTCTTTTCTATTAATCTTTTGCAATAAATAATTTACGTACATTCTTATCGTTATTTTATTAATTTTTCAGAGTGCTTGACCTGTACTATTTAAACGTCTGACCTCATAAGAATGACTTGTTTGTTCTAATTAAACATCTGAACCCATAGGAGTGATTCGCTTGTACTACTTAAATATCTGACTATATGCGAGTGACTATTAATGTTTGTACTACTTAAATGCTTGATCTCAAGAATGATTTGCTTGTACTACTTAAGTGGCTGAGTTCATACGAGTAATTTACTTGTATCACTTAAATGTCTCAACATATGTAGACTCGTACCACTTGTATGTATATTCGTGTATTACCAATCGAAATGACTATAATCAATATGTATTTCGATTTTATTTTTATATGAAAAATCTTATTTTATTTTATTTTATTTTATTTATTTATTTATTTTTTCTTTTTTTTGTTTTTCTCTCTCTCTTTTTTTTTTTTTTTTTTTTTTTACGCAGTTTCTGGTTACAAACGTGTAAAGTATTACGTACCTGTAATATATTTTTTATAATCTTTCTCCATTTCTTCTATTCTTCTTTGAATTTTATAAATCGTTGTTAGAATCGTTACTTTACAATTTTTTTTTTTTTTTTTTTTTTTAAAGAGGCTGTAAAAGGTGCGAGAGGAAGGGGGAAACATTTTTCAAAGTTTTTAGACGATTTTAAAAAACTCGACCGCTCTTCAAGATTCTTTTTCGAGGTATTTTTATTTTGACGATATATTTAGGTTTTGTTAGTTTTACAATCTTGAAAGAGAAAGGAAAAGAAAAAAAAAAAAAAAGATAATTATCCAACGAAAGTCTCGAAAAAGGGTGATCGATCAATTTTTAAAATCAACTTGATACTTTCGGTACTCGTTTAGTAATTTTTGGGACCCAACCCTTATAATAACGTAGATAAATTTTTTTTTAAAAGGATACTATCGTTGACTTCGTCATGGTAGAATCGACAAAAAGAATAACTAAAAAAAAAAAAAAAAAGAAAAAA
>NC_057695.1:472445-499870 GCF_014466175.1 Vespula pensylvanica
ACTATTAAAAAAATATATACAAATAATAATAATAATAATACTAATAATAATAATAATAATGATAATAAAGATAATAATAATAATAACAATAATAATTCAATCATTACGGACTTGTCTTTTTTACTTGGGTAAACATATAATTTTTTTTTTCTTCCGATATTTCTTTTTTTTTTTTCTTTTTTAAAGTGCACGCGCGTGTTCCACGTTAATTTTATTTTTTTTTCTTATTAATGTTTTTACGTTTTTTTAATTTTTTATTATTACCACATATGCGTTTCCAGCGTTGACTATATAAAAAAAAAATATATATATATATATGTATATATATAAAATTTATATTTCTTTTCCTTTGCATTCTTTATCGTTGTAATCTCGACGGATCATCCAAGCTCTTCGCACGAATAATTTGCAAAAATATAAAATGAATAAAAACGAATAAAGATAAAAATATGTAGAAAGAGAAAGAAAGAAAGAAAGAGAGAAGAAAAAAAAAAAAGGAATAGAAGAGAAAAATAAAAAAGTTATTGTCGGATATAACGCACGTGGATATCGAGAGTGATGAGATAAATAAAATAACAAATAAAAGGATAAATAAATAAAATAAAACAACAATCTTCTCGTTATTTTGTATCTGTTAATATACTGACGCCATTATTGCAATGAAAATACTATTGAAATGAGACTTCAAAGGTAACAAATGTAAAATCGAGAGACTTTTATTTATTTATTAATTTATCCGTTTCTTTTTTTAATAGCATTTCCTGCTGCGATAAAATAAATAAATAAATAAATAAATAAATAAATAAATAAATAAATAAAAGAAGAGATAGAACAACGAAATAAAATACAAAATGGATTCGTAAGAATTTTAGAGGTATTTTATATTCGTTAAAAAAAAAAAAAAAAAAAAAAAATAAATAAATAAATAAATAAAAAGAGGATGCCATTATTTTAATGAAAATACTAATAATGGAAATGAGACTTCAAAGGTTAGAAATATAAAATATAGAAAGAGGGGAAGAGTGATACCTTTATTCATTTTGTGTTAATTTAGTTTGCAACTTATCTTTCTCTTTTCCTTTTATTCTCTTTCTTTTTTTTTTTTTTTTGTAAATTTGCTTTGAGAAAAAACAAGCAGCGGCTCCAACAGCGAGGAGGAGTCTCCTTTAATCAGGTATACTAATCGTCGAAATTTAATATTACGTTTAAAATGTCAAGAAAGTTTGTCGAGAGAGAAAACGTGAGGGTGTAAAAACAAACGCAAGCCTTTACCATGTATATTATATATATATGTGTGTATGTATGTATGTATATATATATATATATATGTAATTTCACTTTTGCAAATTTATATTCCGTCTGACCGAGTTAGACCGTTCATACACATGACAATTATTAATTAAATATCATCCTTTATCTTTTTATTATAGTTGACATTTCTCTTTTCAAAATATATACTTTATATCTGTTGTGTGTGTGTGTGTGTGTGTGTGTGTGTGTGTACGTGTGTATTGGAACTCGATGGAAATTAAAATAATAAAGTTAAATCGAATTGAATTAATATGAAGTATTAAAAAAATACGATTAATTCTTCTTTTTTTTTTCGATCCGTGAAATCATTAGGATGTAATATTTTAATCGTTAGAAATAATAATAATAATAATAATAATAATAATAATAATAATAATAATAATAATGCGATATTTATTAAAATTATTACAGATATTCATTTTATTATAAAAAAAATATATATATATATTTCGAGTAAATTTATTTGTTCGAAACAAAAATTTTTAGGAATATATTGATAAAATGGCGACGACGATGGGTAACGACGGCATTTTTTTTTTTTTTTCTTTTTTTATCGAAAAAGAAAGAAACAAAAAAGAATTCTTTTTTTTTAGAAAGAGTATTAAGTAAAAAGAAGAAAAAAAAAAGAGAGAGAGAGAAAAAGAAAGAAAATCGTGCGAAAGGTAGGAAAAATTGGGGAAATGATCGGTAATGAATTAAAAAATGAAAATGTCATGAAGTAAGCGCGAAATTTAAATTGTCTGCGCGTTTAATAAATTTCTTCATTTCGTTATACCGTTTTCCAACGAATTTAAGGACGGATCATACAAATAATGAATGCTTGTAAACGGTATAACAAATAATATTTCTCTAACTTTATTTTTTTTATTGTAAAATTAATAATGGCGATAGAAAAAAAAAAAATATATATATATATATATATTTATATAAATTGAATCAACAATTTACGATGATAGAAAAACGAAAAATAAATTCTGAATAATTTTGTGAACGAAGATGATAATCATCTCTATGCTAATTAAATGAAAATTTTATTGAAATATTTCATATCGATAATCCCGCGATTAATTAATAATTTTTCGATTAACGTAACTTACAATTCTCTCGGGAAAAATAATAAAACTTTACTTTTGCTTAATTGATTAATTACAAATAATCGAATATTATTAAATGAAGATCGAAAATGAATCGTAGAAAAAAAATGTTCTTACTTTTATTTATTTATTTATTTATTAATTTATTTATTATTTCTTTTATTTGAAATAACACGAACAATATCGTTCTATTGCTTTTCACGACGTGATTTTTCTGAGATTACTGTTTTTCCTTTTTAACATTTCTTTTTTCCTTTTCTAAGAATTTCGATCTCTTACATCTACGAGGTGCATCTGAGATTGTATTTTTTTCTTTTTCTTTCTTTTTTTTTTAGTGATGCAAATGTGCATCATGGCACCGAAAATCGATCACGTCATTTTTCGATGCGCGACATATGCAATACACAACACACACATATATATATATATATATATGTATATGTATATGTTGTGTTTATATATGATGTGATAAATATATAAAACAGTAATAAAAAGAAAATATATAATAAAATGTTTTGAAGGTTCCACGTTGATATTAAAAATCAACTACTCCTTTATCGAAAATATTTTTTAGGCCGCTTCTTTTTTTCTTTCTTTCTTTTTTTATTTTGTATCTTTTTTTTATATTCTTTTTCTTTTTTCATACAATAAAACTACAAGCTAAGCTTGCAAGACCAAGCAACAAGACTGCATGAGTTCGAGTTTCAAGAGTCTCGAATAAAATAAAAAGAAAAACAACAGAGATAATTGATTTTTAAAATCAACTAGGAATTTTTGACTCCATCTAGGAACTTTCACGTACTTCCTTTACTCTGTTAAATATAAAAAGAAAGAAATGAAGAGAAAGAAAAAGAAGAAGAAGAAGAAGAAGAAGAAGAAGAAGAAGAAGAAGAAAAATTGATATTTTTATATATACTCCGTACATATATATATATATATATATATATATATATATACGCATGTATTATATTTACATACAAAGATGAGATTCGTGCGAAGGAGCTTCGAAAAAGCCGGAAACGCATCCGCGAACGCAAAAACTGACAATTATTGCTTTTTTTTCATCGCTCTTTTATATTTTTTTTTTCTCATTTATATTTTTATATATATATATGTTGTTATTATTATTATTATTATTATTATTATTATTAATATATATATGTATATATGATTAATATAATATATATATATATATATAATTTTAATTCATTTTCATTTTGTTGGTTCGTTTAAAAAAATTTTTGATTTCCTCCCTTCTTTACCGACGTAGCACACATAGTCGTAGCCTTTGGGGGCTTAATATAAATAATACTGTACTTTTCTTCACTAGTAAAATGTAAAACACACACATCAATGCGATACGAAAAAACTTGTTATATATGTATACACATTTCCCCCATCTTACTCCTTCTCCTCCTTACCCCACATTGTTTTTTATGTATTTCTTTTTTGTTGACATTCGAGAGGAATCTTTTTAAAAATTCCTCGATTTTCGACGCTTTCGTCGGCTTTGTTTTATTTTCTTTTTTTTTTTTTTTTTTTCTTTTTGTCTTTCCCTCCACGCTCTTGTCATTTGGATTTGGTTTTTTGTTTTCTTTATTTTCTCGTTTTATTTATTTTTTTTCATCTAAACAATGCGTCGGATCAATACGAGATAACATACATATACAATGAGAAAACGTAAAGGTTATCGTTTTTTAATCGTCTTTTGTTTCGTTTATTTTATTTTATTTTATTTTTCTTTGAATGTTTATATATATATATATATATATACACACACACATTATGCATATATATATATATATTTATTTATTTATTGTATTACTTTTTTTTATCTTTTTCTTTCGCGTATGTTCTTGCTCGTTAAAAGTGCACGACAGACGGACAGACAAATAGAGAGATAATATATACAAATATAACAATTAGAATAATCTGAACGATCGTATATGCAGTTAAACAATCGCGGAATCGCAAATTTTTTCTATTATTATTATTATTATTATTATTATTATTATTATTATTATTATTATTATTAACATTATTATTACCATTATCATTATAACGGGTAACGTAAAATTTTTATTCCTTTTTATTTTTTGTTCTTAGAGACAGGAACGACAAGGGGTTGGAGAGGGTAGGATAGAAGAAGAGAGGTTTCTAATGACAGATTTTTGTGTCGGGCTCGTTAGTGTAAGGATTGTTCGTTCATTTGTTAGGTGTGGGGTGAGTAAGAGAGGTGGGTAAGAGAGGGTAGATGGAAGAAGGGTGAAGTTGAGAGGCAAGAAGCGATTCGACACGAGAATTTTCATTAAGAAGGACTAACGAGAGGATTTCCACACTGAAAGGACGAATAAATTGGTAAAGTTTGTATGTGCATGCATATATATATATGTGTGTGTGTGTGTGTTTTGTTCGTTTGTTTGTTTGTCCGTCTTTTTCTTGATCATTTTTAGAATGAGCGACATTTTTAGAATGAAACTTATGATCAAAGAGAGAGATACATATAGAAAAGTGTTAGATTGGGAAATTCAAAAGTGCCAGTATTTAGCTAAGGAGGCTGCTGGCTTTTTTTTTTGGACTGAATTTTTCGAAATGTTGATTACGACGAGATAAACATATACGTACAAGTACATATATATATACGTACGTATATATATATATATATATATATATATATATATATATATATATATATATATATATATATATGTATGCATGTATGTAAATACATACATATTATTTTATGTATAATAATAATAATAATTTTTCATAATATATATATATATACATATATATGTATATGTATATGCAGATGTATATACGTATATGTACGTCTATTATAAAAAATAATAAATATTGCTAAACGTTCATTATTATTTTTTCTTTTTTTTCGTTCTCATTTTTTTTTCTGCCTGATAATTCGATCGAAACACGAGAGACGCGAGATTTTGCCTTCTTCATTTTTGTTTTCCTTAGTTCTTATGCCCGACTTGTTTTTTAATCGTTAAATAAGATCTTTTTTCTTTTCATTTGCTTTTCTTTTTTCTTCCTTTTTTCTATTCTTTTTTTTTTTTTTTTTTTTTTGTAATTTCGGTGTTTTACCGATCTCGTGTTTCGTTTACATTATTACTGTGTAAACAATCGTAAACATCGACAACAATTTTTTTTCTAATGTTTTTTTCGCATATTTTTTTGTTAACCATTCTCTCCCTCTCCCTCTCTCTCTCTCTCTTTATCTTTCATTTTTTTGTTGATTTTTTATTTCTTAATTTTTTTTTCTTTTCTTTTTTTTTTATTCGCAAGAATACAAATTTGATAAATCGTCGAAAGGAAAGTTACGGCCGATAAAAAAGATTCGTTCGTTACCGATAGTCGGTAATTCATTAACAACGATACAATACATTTTTTTGTGTTGTTTTTCTTTATTAATATGACTAATCCTATGTGATGTCCTTTTATTTTTCTGGTATTTTTTATTATTATTATTATTATTTTTTTTTTTTTTTTTTTTTTTTTTAATACGTTTTTCACGTATGTAGGTGTTCTTTATTTCAATTTTATTTCACTTTTGTATGTATATAATATTGTTGTTGTTGTTGTTGTTGTTGTTGTTATTACAATACTGTTATATCGCCGATGATACATTTTTTTCTCCATTTTCTTTTCATAGACTAATATAAAATTATGTACATAACGATAATGAACACACGATTTAATGATAAAATGGACAAAACAATTGACATAAAGGTCACATCGATAACGAATAATAATAATAATAATAGTAATAGTAATAATAATAATAATGACAATGTTAATAATATTAATAATAAATATTAATAATAAATATTAATAATATATATATATATGTATATGTATATAACGAGATTCGTTATTATAATTATTGAATAAATCCTTAATAAAATGTATATATTCTAAATGTACGCATGTTTTTGTGTACACGTATGATAATATACGCACATAATATATATACATAAAAATATATATATATATATGTATATATGTATATGTATGTATATTATTTACATAATTAAGGTAAATGGATAATAAATTAATCAGCATCAGTTATCGATATATACATACATACATACATACATACATACATACATATATATATATAAATATATGTATGTATGTATGTATATATGTATGTATGTATATATATATGTATATATCTAGTTTTCAGTTTTTTTTTTGTTGCGTATTTGTTTTAATAACTAATGATATGTATTCGTTTTGAACTATTAATGTTAGTTTGATATGGCCATACTTATCTGTCGGAGATCGTCGAAGAAATTGAAGGACGAATTAATTAATTTCAAGAAATTCATTAAGAAAGTTGAGACAATTGAACGAGAAAGAGAAAAGTATGGGGGAAATCAAATAGCCAATTAAATTTCGTCGTTCAGTTCGTTCGTCGACGATTGGTCGTAAGAATTTTTTCGCCATCTTTCTTCGAACGTATAAAGAAATTTATTTATTTCTTTTTTTCTTCTTGTATTGGCTGATTGGTGATTACTTTTTTCAATCATTTAACTTTTTTTTTTTCCACAAAAAAGTGTAGAATTAAAATTCTTCTTTTTCCTTTTTTTCTTTTTTCGTCTTACATTTATAACACAACTTAATTTTTTTCTCACACACACACACATGTGTGTGTGTGTGTGTGTGTATGTATATTTTTTTATTAATCTCATCACGATTGTTTTGTCGGATTAACGTAAATTAAAAAACCGAGCACGTCCGTCCTCGTCCTCGTCCTCGTCTTTAACATCGTCCTCGTCTTTGTCGTATCGACGTAAATTTTTAATAAACACACCAAAGAAGACTTTGGCGTTGTTCTTTGAACGTTATAATCCGATATTTAAAGGAGGATAATAAGAACTGGATAATCATGGTGTGGACCGAAAGTAGAAGAAAGCTCGTTGAAATTTTAATTAAATCACGCCTACGTATTTTAGAATGTTAGTTCTCTCTCTCTCTCTCTCTCTCTCTCTCTCTCTCTCTTTCTCTCCCTCTTTTTTACACAATATAATTTCAAATGCAAATTTTTAATAAATTTAATCGAAAAGTTGCGTTAAAAAATACTCGATAATGTCAGCCAATGTAAAGAATAGAAGGGTCGAACGAAGATCTTATCAAGTGGATTTAAAAAAATTAATTTCCCGTTCTAGACATTTTTTAAATCTATCTATTTAGAAACTTTTGCGTGTCAACCTTGTGTTATTACGAATGTTTGAAAAAAAAAAGAAAAAAAAAAAAAAAGAAAAAAAACATGAAACTAAGTGTTACGTAAGTAAGTAAGCACTTATATACTTGCTATATCATTTTTAAATTATCCCAAGGAGAGAGAAAAGAAATAGAAAAAAAAATTTCGAACGAGAGATCGAGATTCGACGACGTACGTTCGAATCGTTCGAATGCGAAAGAATTAAAAAAAGAGAAAAAAAAAAAAGAAAAAAAATACAGAAAAAAGCACGTTCTGCAAACGTTTACGCAGCACTCGACAGGAAGATTCGTTTTACTTCCATTTATTGTTAGAGGCATCACTACGATTTCATTTTGAAGAAGTAGAAGAGGTTGAAGAAAACGGAAGAGAAAATAGAAAAAGAAATAGATGAGGAATGATAGAACGTAAACGCGTTTAGAAACTTCGACAAATAGGAAAGAAAAGTTTCGATAAAAGGTCAACAACATCGTCAAATGCAATATACATTTGATTTTCGCGCGAATATGCTTTTGAATACGCCATTTTCTTTTTTTTTTTCTTTAATCATTTCAATTTTATCCAGCAGATGGCATTAGTCGACATTTCTTTTTTCTTTTTTGTTCTTTTCGTATGCCGTTTCTTTTCTCATTCTTTTAATCGCGAAATTATTACAACGTTTCTCTCTTAATATTTCTATAGTTATTGTTTATATCATATGTAATTTCTTTGATAATTTCAGTTTTGTCGAAGAGATGGCACCAGTTGCATTTTTCTCTTTCTCTCTCTTTTTTATATGATATTTTTTTTATTTTTTAATGTTTTTTTTTCTTGTATTATTATTATTATTATTATTATTATTATTTTTTTTTTTTAATAAAATTATCCTCGTCTCTGGCTTACTTCAAACGTTCTCCGACATAACTTCAAACGTAAAACTGGCTCTTTTCGTGTATATGCGCAAATTTTTATTTATTTATTTATTTATTTATTCATTTAATTTTTTCTCGTTTCGTTCGTTCGTACGTTCGTTCGATCGAAATACGCATGAACAAATAATACATACACATATTTATTTTTTTCTTTCCTTTTTTCGTATATCTCTTACACTAGGTAGATATGTGTATATATATGTATTTATGTATATGTATGCATATATATATACATACGATCTTTAGCGAGTCTTATAGGCAATTCTTGATATGTATCGTTTTACAGCGCGACTTATTGCTTAATTTACGTATATACAAACTACGTTTTTTTTTTTTTTTTTTTCCTTTAATTTTTTTTTCTGTCTTCTTAACAACTAATGTCGCCTTATAAATTTTTCTAAGCGTACGTCTAATACTCACCACTCATTTTACCATCAACACATTATCATTATCATTATCAATCATCATCGTCATCGTTATCGTTATCATAATCACCAATATTGGTATCAATATCAAATACCTTACTAAAGAAAAAACGTTGATATGTATGTATGTATATATGTACATATATATATATATATATATATATGCACTTTTTCTATATGTATTAAAAACATAAAAATAATGAATGAAATATATCTAGCTTTCTCTTTCTTTCTTTTTTTATCTCTTACATGCATACATCCATACGTGCAACGTCTTTCTTGAATTAATCATGTTGATTATTATGAATGTTTCTTTTTTTTTTATCCTAGTAACAGAAAATATAGCATATACGCGAACTTTTTTACTTTTTCGAAGACGATACTTTCAACGAAAGTTTGTATATATATATATATATATATATATATTTATATATAAATATAAATAAATAAATACATATATATAATATATGTTTATATATATATATATGTATATGTATATGTATGTAGGGTGGTTGAAAAATTTTTAGATGGCACGAAAACTTTTTAAGTGACATCAAAAATTAATTACTCTTTCTCGAGACTCTTTAAACTAATTACTTTTTTTTTCTTCTTTTTTCTTATTTTTTTTTTATATATATGCACATACATATATATATATATATATATATATATATTGTTGAAAAGACAGTAATAAAAATGTTGATTCGTGTTCACCGTACAAAAACTAAATAATAATAACTAGACTTCTAGTTGTTTTGTAATGGTCATTGATTAAATGATTGACAACAAAATAAAAATGTAATAATTGAATAAATAATTAATTGTTATACAAGCTAATTTTGTTTCTTATACATAAATATTACTTGTAATCGTTCAACATAAGAAACATATATATATATATATATTGTGTTGTAAGATCATTTTTGTACGTGTAAAGTGTATCGTGAGATTTGATTTTTCTATTTTTTGGTATTTCTTTTTCTCTTTTCTTTTTTTCGATGCAACGACATTGTAGTCAAAAAAAAAAAAAAAAAAAAAAAAAAAAAAAAAAAAAAAAAAAAAAAAGCGAGAAGAACGCGTCGGTTTTTCTTTCTTTTCTTTTTACTCTCTCTCTCTCTCTCTCTCTCTCTTTCTTCTTTAATTCCTTCTTTGTTCCATCCTTAAAAAAAAAAAAAAAGATTGTCAAGAGAATTCTTGAGGTTCTTACAGTTTTGTGCTTATCTCATACATATGTATATACATAGCTTCCATTTTTGTTTGTTTGTTTATTTTTTTCTTTCTTTCTTTCTTTCTTTCTTTCTTATATCTCTTTTTTCTTTCTTTTTGTTCATATAATACGTATGTATTAATATATCCTGTATATATATATATATATATGTGTGTGTGTATGAGTGTATGTGTGTGTATGGACGTATGTTTATATTCGAATAAAATTAAATTCATACAGATCTCTTTTTTGAAATTCCCGCGTAATTGCATATACCTATGTACGTACATATTGTATACATATATATGTATGTATGTTTTATATGTTGATGTATATATGTACGTATATATGTATGTATGTATGTATATATGTATATATGTAGATATGTATATATGTATGTATGTATGTATATATGTATGGATGACGACACGTTCTCTCGGGACTCTTTATTTTATCTAACTTAACCCCTTTCTAAACGATTTTAATTTTATTTCGTCCATTTTTCTTCTTTTTTTATTCTTTGTGCTTGCTTGGTCGTTTCGTTCAAAAGAAAATGAAAAATAAAAATGAAAGACAGAGAAAAGAAAAAAAAAAGAATTGTTAACAATAATTACGTGTACTTTGTCTATTTCACAAAATGAATCCAGAATAATTAATTCTCCAGTCGAATTGGAAACGTTCTTTCTTTCTCTCTCTCTCTCTCTCTCTCTCTCTCTCTCACACACACACACGCACACATATGCACAAACACAAACACACACATGTACACACACATTTTATTTTTTTTCGTTCGACCAATGTATCATCCCGCGCCATTTTTTCTTTTCTTTTCCTTTTTCACTCAAAACGGAAGACGATTAAAAACTCTATCGTATCTTGCTTTTTTATAAACGAGTGACGACCATTATAACTTTATTATTAAAATCAATTGTTATAATTAAAATTGCGATATATGATTATAACGTGAACGCGACCACGAAAATTTTCACTAATTCTTTCTAACCACACGTGGTGAAAAAGTGAGGTTAAGAAAATTCCCAACCTCCCCCCCCCCCAAAAAAAAAGGAAAAAGATAGAGAATATAAAAAAATTAAAAAAAAAAAAAAAAACAAAAAATGCTTATATACGCGAATGTGTTGTGCTCGCCACATAGTAAAATATTTGATACCGTTTATTTTTTTTTTTCAATTTTTTTTCTTTCATTTTTTTATTTGTAGTTATCTCAATACCCTTTCTCTAACTATCTCTCTCTCTCTCTCTCTCTCTCTCTCTCTCTCTCTCTCTCTCTATCCTCTCGAATGCCTTTCCGACGATGCTTTCGCGTTCTCGTTCGCACGTAGAGATAAATAAAATTTCATGCGTTAAATAAATAACAAAGCCAATATGTAAACGAGCCTTGCTATCTGTATTTCTTTATTTTTCTTTTTTTCTTGTTATTTTTATTTTTATTTTCTGTTTTTTTTTCTTTTTTTAATCTATATTTCCATCTCTTTCTCTCTCTCTCTCTCTCTCTCTCTCTCTCTCTCTCTCTCTGGCTCTCGTCACAACCAATTTCAAACGCAAAATCTAACCTAGAGAATCGATTGGACAGATTACACACGAATTTCTTCGTTCGTTTTTTTTTTTTTTCTTTTAATTCTTTTTCTCAATTTTTTCATTTTCTTATTTATTTATTTATTTATTTATTTATTTTCTCTCTTGCCACTTATGTTTCGTTTCGTTCCGTTTTTGTTTCGTTTAATCCCTTACCTTTTACTCTTTCGTGCGAACTCTAAAAAATTCTACCGGATGAGAAAGAAAAAAAAGAGGAAAAAAGAAGAGAAAGCCAAAAAAAATGAAAAGAAAAGAAAAGAAAAGAAAAGGAAGAAAAAAAGTTCCCGGACGAGAGGAACCGAGAAATCCCCTTTGACGAGGTCAACAGTTCTTAGAGACTTTTAGGGTAATTTTATGATCTACGAAAAAGAATTAAAAAAAAGAAAGAATGAGAAAAAGTTTCAACAAAATTTTAATCTGAAAATTAATCACTCGTAGGGATGCATTAATGTATCGATTTTTCGCGATATCGCCCGAGTAATTGTTTCCTTTTTTTCTTTTTTTTTTCAAACCACCCTGTAGTAAAAATCCCAGACGAAAGTGATTTTTGAAATGCCGAAACAAAAAAGAAAGAAGAAAAAAAAAAAAAAACGAATGAAAAGTTTCATTCGTTCATCGATGTTGTATCTGTTGCTCTCAGCAAAACTTACGTGACTCGTGATTTTTCGTAAAGGGAAAAAAGCCAAAAAAAAAAACAAAAAAAAATTAAAACAAAATAACATAAAAAAAAAGAACTAGACGACTCAAGTAATATTCGAAGTGCACGATCCTCGTGTAATTCATAATACCGGGACTTGAAATGTTTTTGACTCAAGTAAGTACTTAAGTACTTACTATAAACGAATGTTTTACCAAGTTTTGCGAACTTCGTATCCTCAAAAACGTTGCGGAATGAAATTTTTTCTCATTTATACATCCCTCCCCTCCCCCCCTCCCTCTCTCTCTAACTCTCTTTTTCTCTTTTTGTTTCTCTCTTTCTCTCTCTCTGAAATCCTCTCCCTCCCCCCACTTCACCTAACTTCGTCCCAGCAACTCCTCGTTCATCTTTCATATCTGAGTAGCGGTGATAATAGTAAAAACTTTGGATGGAAAAGCTCTGCAGGAAGACGTAGAATGTTTGCCGCTTGCCGGAAAGTAAATTCTCTAGTTTTTCTTCATATGTGAAAACTATTTATTTCTTTGTATGTGTGCAAAGTGCAGCAGTTTGTGTGTGTATATATAGGTGTATGAACGCTTACGTGATTACATGTATATGTTTGTGTGTTTGCATGGTTAACGGACACAGTGTGTATATATATATATGTATGTATGTATATGAATATGTATATGCATATGTATATGTATATACGAGGTAGAAAAGTCGATGAATAATAGGTTATTTAGGTTATTTGGAAGTGTATAAATGTGTTACATATTGTTTGAAAAAAAGGAAAAGTAAATAAATAAAATATCGAAAATTTTTCATGATATAAAAAGAGAGAGATATATATCGACTCGTTTTTTTGATATACGATCCTGTTACTCTACGATTTTATTATGTCTCTTTACGATATTCTTTTTAGTTATATTTTATCGGTAGACATTTTCAAAGATGGCGTCCATGAATATAATTATAATTATTACAAAATAAACGTTTCTATTAGCCTTGCGTAGTTATAGAGATTCGTCGTAAATTAATTGATGAAAATTTTGAACTGTAGAAACTAATTAAGAAACAGACATATTAATTAGCACAACCACCGTATATATATATATATATATATAATTACAATCGAGAACTCATTATATATATATCTATCTCTCTCTCTCCTATGATTTTTTCCTATGTATTTAATTTGTAAAAGAAAAAAATAGAAATGTAAAACAAAAATGAAGAAAAAAAGAGATAAAACGTTTCGTATTCGTCCGAGTTAGGAATATTTATTTTTCGTTTATTTTGTTAAAAATATTTTCATTGTAATTAATTGATAATGGAGACCGCGTAACGCCTTCAGTGTTCATTGGTGGGAAATTCAAAAGCATCGTCGGTACTTACATATAAGTTATCTAACTTATGAGTTACGATACGTATTAATTATTCTTTTAAAACATGAATTCCCATAAGAGTGACAAGAAAAAAAAAAGAAGAAAAAAAAATCTGATATTTTATATTCAATATCCATTCTTGTTTTAATATCTATCTTCCTTTCCCTTCCTTTCTAACCACGCTTTCATTATTTGCTAATTTTTTTCTTTACTATTTTTTTCATTGTTTCATTTGCGACGGCCCTGAGCAGCCGCCATTTTCGTTATGAGTTTCGCTCGAAGGTCCTAAACACGTCGATTAACATTTCTCCTTTTTTAATCGATCTCGAGTAAGTCTATTTGATTTGATTTGATTTTTCTGTCTTCTTTTCTTTTTATTTAATTGGTACTAGTACAATCGAGAAATGATGAAAATGTTAAGTAAAAAGAAATTATGAATATTAGCGACCATAATTGAAAAAAGATTACGATATATTTGCGATTTGTTAATTTGATTTTTGTTAGAAGATTCACGTTAGATTATGCATTTTAAAAGAAAAAGAAAGAAGACAAAATGGCTGCCGTAAAAAAGAGAGAACAAAATGGCGAGAAAAAAGATATAGATAGATAGAGAGAAAGAGAGAGAGAGAAAGAGAGATAGAGAGAGAGATAGAAACAGAGAAATACAAATAAGACGACGGAATTTTCGAAATGTGATTGCACTGAACAAACATACATTAACCCATCACACACACACACACACACACAAAACGATGTTAATTAATATCTCTAATTATTCCGAGAGAAACAAAGAGAGAGAGAGAGAGAGAAAGAGAGGATAGAGTTCACTGCATTTTTCTCATTAAAAAAAAAAAGAGAGAAAGAGAGAGGAAAAAAGAAAGAAAGAAAGAAAGAAAGAAAGAAAGATATTAAAAAAAAAAAAAAAGAAAAAGAAATAAAGAAGAAAGAAAAAAAAGTAATATAACGTCGAGGTGAACGGCCCTGTTGGAATATCGTGATCGTGGCTTGAAAGCTGAGAGCTACATGTGCCCATATATATAGTGGTGTGTTACAAGCACGGTGTCTATTATCTAACCTTCTTTGTATAAATGTATGTATCTATGTATATATATATATATATATATATATATATATATATATATGACTCGTACATGAAAAAGAAAGAGAGAAGTGAATCTTCACGTGTTAAGTGGCCCCACGAGAAGACTTTCTATGCACATTCTATCTTTTTTACACACACATACACACACACACACATATATACTCTCTTTCTCTCTCTCTCTTACGTCTCTCACTCATTCTCTCATTCTCTCATTTGAATTTCGTGCTCCGTACTTTTCTTTTTTGTTTCTCCTTTCTTTTTTTTTTCTCTTTCCTTCTTTATTTTTTCTTTTTTTTTTTTTTTTAAGGTAGCCTATATGCTAAATTGTTCTAGCACACTGTCTAACGATTATGGGGGCTGGCCAACTCGAATGATTTGCTGTCTCTAACGCCCAAGTTACGTCGTTACTACGAAACGTGAACGGGAAATGAAACACTTTTTCTATCTCTTTCTCTCTCTTTCTCTCTTTTTTTCTTTTTCTTTTTCTATTTCTCTCTCTTTCTCTCTTCTTTTCTTCTATCGTTTCGTTTGGTAAGGTTTGCTGATATTCTTTCGGGAATTCTCGAGTATAGTAGAGCACCACCATTTGATAACTGTAATCTCGATGAAACACAAGCTTCATTTTCTACGTACGGTACGTTGTAATTAACATTTTTCTTTTCTTCTTTCTTTCTTTTTCTTTCTTTCTTTCTTTCTTTTCCTTTTTTCCTCTTCCTCTCTCTCTCTCTCTCTCTCTCTTTTTTTTCGTTTCCTTTTTTTTTTCTTTTTTCATTTTCTTTCTCTTCTTTCTTCTTCGAATTCGGCTGTAACAATTTCGAATATCACGTCGAGAGCGTTGATAAGGAATTATGATATGCGATTTTTACGTAATATTTTTCCTTTTTTTTTTCTTTTTTAAATATCTAGCCGAGAGAGTGAATAATAATAATAATAATAATAATAAAAATGACAATAACAATAATAATAATAATGATTATAATAACGAGTTAATTTTTTATATACTTCTTACAACTAAGATATTGGAGAGAGGAAAATCCTTTTTTCTTTCTTTTCTCTCTCTGTTCTCTTCTTTTCTTTTTTTCTTTTATAAATCACCAACAGACGATTTCGTTCTGGATATTTAAGTAATATCAAGAAAAAGATAAATTCGTTGTTTATTTTAACGCATGAAGACGTAGAAATATCATCGAAATTCGTATTTGATCGTTCGCCAAACTCGTTCATTCGAGAAAATTGAGACACACACATCCACACACACACACACACACACACACACACACACACACACACACACACACACACACACACACACACACACACACACACACACACACATATTTTAATATCATTCTGGGCGGACTATGAAAGAGAGAGAGAGAGAGATAGAAAGAGATAGATAGAGATAGAGAGAGAGAGAGAGAGAGAGAGAAAAGAGAAAGATAAATGATACAGAGTTGGCTTTATCCGACGAGAGTAGCCGCCATTTTACGATCCATCAAATTCGAAAGTAAGCAGCAGAGTAAGGGATACTTAGCGTGAAATTAGAAAAAGCAATTCGGTGTTACGAGAACGGTATCTCTTCTGTGCGAATGGAGCCATCGATGTCGGAGGGTGGTTAGGTAGGGTGGATGGTGAGGGATGATGTGGTTACGTGAGGGTTAGTAACGAGGACGAGGGAAAGGCAGCCAACCATTCACGTTCCAACGAGATATGAAATAATATTGAAGGAGTGATATTAAATGGCGTCGTTAATTTTTCTTTTACGAAAAGATTTTGAAAGATCGATCGGTAGGTCGATAAAGAAAGATCGAACCATCGATCGATCGATCGATCTATCATCGATCGATGAATCGGATCGTTTATTACGTTCGACGATAAATCGTATTACGTAACGACCTTAAAAGAAGAAAAATTATCTCTTCGACGATCCCCCGATTGGTTATTCTTCTTCATTATTTTTAATAAAAGGGAGGAAAGAAAAATGAAAAAACAAAAAAGAAAAGAAAAGGAACATTTTATTTTCGTGATAAAATTAATTACTATTATTATTATTTTTTAATTATATGTGATATATATACATATATATGATAATTATATATGATATTTATACATATATATGTATATTAAAAAATAAGATTATTATATACGAGTTATTATATATTTTAGTAGTAGTAGTAATAATAATAATAATAATAATAACAATAATAATAATAATAATAATAATAATAGTAATAGTAATATCTATATATTTTTTAAATATATATATATATTATTTATATTTAATATAATATTAAATTTATATATATATATAAATGTAATGTATGTATATATCCTGAAGTTTGATATGTATTCGATAATATTCTGATATGTATTTGCCTTCTTAATATATCACATACGTTTGATATGTATACGTCACGTAATGTTAAATGTCGAAATTTTTTTTCTCTACGAATAAATATATATATATGTATATGTCTATATATATATATATATATATATATATATATATATATATATATATATATATATATATGAAATTGTATGTATCTATGTATGTACACTTTGAAGAAGACTATGATTATATTTCCGTATTGTTTGTCGACAGCTGCAACTTTTCTCTTGTCCGTTTGACTAAATTGGAATTTAAAAAATGAAAAAAAAAGAACGACAAAAAAAGAAAAAAAAATCGACGTGTAAATTTTATTTGACCTTCGAGCTCGTATCTATGGTGCTATATGCGCGAGCCTACATTTGCTTTGGTGTGTGCGTGTGTGTGTGTGTGAGAGAGAGAAAGAGAAAGCGAAAAAGAGAGAGAAAGCGAGAGAGAGAGAGAGAGAGAGAGAGACAGAGAGAGAGAGAGAAAGAGAGACAATCCTCTCTTTTTTACCAAAGGACCGCCATGACGAGTCGTTCGAAAATTGATAGGCCAAAAGTTACTAGACGGATTGTATCTAGTGTCTAGATGACTTGAAAGATCAATTACTCTTTTGTTTTTTTCTTCTTTTTATTTTCTTTTTCCAAAAAAAATTTTTGTTCTTAGGTCAAATGTATTTTGCAAATCGTAAAACTAGAAGCCTGGGTCGTAAAATTGTAAGCTTTACTAAAAGCCTAAAGTGTTTCGTAACGGAGTAATCGATTTTTCAAAAGTGTCCATCATAGGTTATTTCGGCCATCATGAAATTTTTGATCCGCCATCTTTAATTTAGTTTTATTAGGAGGAGACAACGTAAATTACTACGTACTATTATCTTTCTAGTTGCGATAAATCTTTGTACATATTACATAATTAATATCTGTGTCGTAATTATATCTTTTCTTGTACTTTTTTTTTCTTTTTGGTTTTGGTTTTGGTTATGTTTATGGTTATGGTTATGGTTATGGTTATGGTTATGGTTATGGTTTGTTTTTTCACCCACGGATCGAAAGATCGTCCTGACCGATCAAATATGACGGTGAGTGAGTCAAATTATGATATGTGCGGAGTGGAAAAAAAAATAAAATAAAAATAAAAAATATATTTTACGATATATGTATATATATATAAATTGGAGAGAAAGAGTATCGATAAACTTTTTTATTTAATTAATCGGTAAAAATAAATTTCCTACAAACATCTGTAGACTGAAGATTTTGATTTATACTATTTGTATAATAAAAAAATAAAATAATAATAACAAAAACAAAAACAAAAACAAAAACAAAAACAAAAACAAAAACAATAACAATAACAATATTAATAATAATAATAATGATAATAGTAATTAATCGATCGGTGAAGAAATTTCCTACAAAATATTTTTATCAAAACATTCGTATATTTCAGATTAGTAATAATGATATAAAAAAGATAAAAAATAAGAAATAGTAATATCAATAATATAACATTTAATTTATAAAATAATACTCTGTCTTTCTTTTCCTTTTTTGATCTTTCTATCTTTTCTTTTTTCTTTTTCTTTTCATAAATACTTAGTACAAACTAAATAACAAAATATATAAATAAATATATCTATCACTTCGATATTAACTTCCAATCAATTTAATCACACTTTATTTTATTATTCTAAATAAATATAAACGAATAGATAAGAATGCACAAATAAGAAAAGAAAAGAAAAGAAAATAAAACAAAACAAAACAAAATAAAATAAAATAAAAAGCAATACACGTATATATGTACGAAAGATATAAATAATGAAAAAGTAAAGAGAGAGAAAGAGAGAGAGGGACAAAAAGAGAAAGAGAGAGGTAAAGAGATAAAGAAAAAAAATAACATAACAAATATTAGTCGAATTAGTTGAAAATAGAAGATTGGCGATATTATTGTAAGTAAAAATCGGTTTTGGATTTGTCAGGGCTTTAGGAATCGAGACGCGGGCTTTTTTAAAAAGACGAATGGTCAACTTTATCTTCGGCGGTTTTATTCTCCCTTTCTTGGTGATGTACGTACGGGACCGATTGTCGTCGTACTTTTTCGTGTAGAATCGTCAGCATTCTCATTCTTTCTCTCTTCTACTTTCTTCTTTTTCTCTTTCTCTTTCTATTTCTTTCTTTTTCTCTCTTTCTCTTTTTATCGATATCCTTTTGCTCCAATCTCGTGTGTCAGACCGTAAGAATCGTCTCTGTCTTTCTCTTTCTCTCTTTCTTTCTTTCTATCTTTTTCTCTCTTTCTCTCTCGCTCTCTCTCTGTCTTGCATGAAGAGATATCCCATTCACGATATAAGCTTTCAGCCATTCGAACGAAAACACATCGATGGTCTTTCTTCGAAGATTTACATTGGATTCTAGAGTGAGATATATACGTGATTGCTCGAAAAGGAATATGATCGTTTGGATGAAAAAAAAAGAAAAAAAAAAAAAAAATGAAAGAAGAAGAAAGGAATCTAAAACATTATCGATTTTTAATTCTGTTCGTTCGTTTGTTTTTGTTTCAATAGAAACAAGAACTTTGCCGCCATGATGATCCGAACGGCCATTTTGTGAAATATATATATATGTATATATATATACACACGTGATCGAGAAAAAAGAGGAGTACGATCGTTTAAAAAACAAAAAAAAAGGATGGAAAGAAAAAAAAATAGAAAAAAACAACTATCAGTTTTAAATCCTTGTTGTTGATGTTGTTATTATTTGTAGTAGCAGTAGTAGTAGTAATTTTCTCTTTCTTTTTCTCTCTCTCTCTCTCTCTCTCTCTCTATCTCTCTATCTCTATTTCTATCTCTCTATCTCTCTCTCTCTCTCTATCTCCGTTTATTTGCTTGTTCGTTTGTTTATTTGTTCGTTTGTTTGTTTGTGTTTCGTCCGAAACGAGACTCCCGCCATGATGGTCCAAACGGCCATATTGTTAAATACAATTACATACATACATCTTAACGACACGATATAACAACTTCCAATGTGGATTATAAAAATATTAAATCTTTCCTTAATATCTATACGTAATAATTTCTGACTAGATTTATAACCTATTGATATGTTCCTTCTACTTAATTACTTACTTACTTTTTTATTTACTTTCTTCCATTCTCCTTCTCCTACTTCCTTCCTTCCTTCCTAACCTCCACAACTTCTTCCTTCACCACTGTCATCAACATCGTCTTTTTTATTTTTTTATTTTCTTTTTTTTTCTTTTCTTTCACTTCTTGTTCTCCCATTTCTTTTTTCACCCCCAAACCACCCCTTTACATCCTTATCTCACATCCTACCCATTCGCCGTTTCCTAATACGAAACTCTCACGGATCAATGTGATCCATGGTGGGGGGGTGATGGAGGGGTGGTGGTAAGAAGAGGAGATGTGGCGTGTGCACGTATATGTGTGTATGTGTGTGTGTGCGCGCGCGCGTGAGTGACGCAACAGAGGACTGAAAGAAAGGTGATAGTATTTTTTCTATATAAACGTTGTACCTATATATATATATATTTTTTTTTTCTTTCGTTTATATTATCCCCCATTACTACTACCACCATTACCACCATCATCACCATCACCACTATGAACCACTAGTATCATCATCGTACAACAACCACCTTCTAACCAGCTTCGCTCAATTAATTTTTCCTTTCCAGATTCTCTTTTCTCTCCACAGGCCAATTTCGTTCTCACTTTTGTTCTTTATAGCTGCTACTACACCACTATCGTCGTCACAACCTTCACCACCCTCCTTCTTTTTCCTTCTACCTCCACCCCTTTCTACTCACCCCGTTATATATATATTTTATATATATATATTTTATTTTATTTGTTTTCTTATTTATTCTCGATTAATCTTTACGCTAACATTCTACCTTCCTTCCTCCCTAACCCCCCCCCCCCCCACCCCTTTCCTAACACCTACCCCCACATATCTCTATTTTATTTTGGCCGGCGTTACTGTTACTTCGTATATGTGTATGTATATGTATATATGTGCGTGTGTCTATGTGTTTGATGCGAACTTTGTTCTGAACTTTGTAATAATGTGTCTTGTTGTTTTTAGTCTCTTCTTTTTCTTCTTTTTCAATTTTCTTTTCTTTTCTTTTCTTTTCTTTTTTTCCTTTTTTTTTCTTTTCTTTCATTCCTTCTTTCTTTTTTCTTGTCCTTTGTTTCCTTTTTCCTTCTTTTAAATACACATTTACTTTCCTTATTCCTTTCTAACCCGTTCTCGTTAATGGGGCAGTCACGTGAGAAGAAAACGAGTAGCAAAACAGAGCGCATATCGATCGGATATCGTTGCTTCTGTTGCATGAGGGTGAAAAAAAAAATCGATTGAACCGAAGCAACGCGGCGCAACAGTTTTATGTTATGTATGTATGTATGTATGCATGTATGTATAAATGTATGTATGAATGTATGTATGTATGTATGTATGTATGTATATATAACGATCGCCATATTGTGCTCGATTCAGAGGATACACCATATATATATGAATATATATATGTGTGTGTGTATATATATGTATGTACATATATATATATATATATATATATATATATATATGTGAGGAGAAAAGAAAGGGTGCGGAAAATATGGAAGAAGACGTTATTGTGTTGCGTTAAACTGGTGAAAATAAGCTTTCGTAATTCCATGAACACCGTATATATCTATAAGCTTTCCCCTTTCCCGATGCTAATATAAAAAAAGGAAAGAAAAAATAATATAAAAAAACGAATAGAAATCTTTTTTCAATCGTACGAGAGAGAAGAATTAACGAACAAAAATCTTTCGTTTGTTCCCTTCACTTTTCTCTTTTTTTTTCCTTCTCTTTTTGTAATAATAGAGAACAATTAGAAATAAAATCGTGAAATTAGACGGAAAGATTTGGAAACGAAATTTACCTGTATTCATTTATTTATTTACTTTTTTTTTTTTTCTAATGAGAGAAAAAAATTAAAAAGAAAAAAAATGAACAAGGAAAAAGAAAGATATACGAGTTTACCGAATTTAATTGCACTCAATTGAAATGATTTTTCGAGGACGATTTAACGAGATTGAGAGAAAATTTTGTTTACTTTCTTATTCCTATTCGTTCATGTTGAAAGTCAGAGAGTCAAAGAATCAGAAAGAGAGAGAGAGAGAGAGAGAGAGAGAAAGAGAAGGAGAAAGAGAGATAGAGAAAAAGAGGATTTGTCGAGATTCGCTGATAATAATGGCGCCAGCACAAAGATGGCTGCCATCTATCCAGCATTCTCCATCTCCGTCTTCGTCTCCATCTTTATCTTTATCTCTATCTCTATCTCTAGCTCTGTCTCTGTCTCTGTCTCTTTCTGCATTTTCTACTTCCTCAGATCAGTTAAATTGCATGCACTCGATTTAACGGCGCGTGTTTTACAGCTTTTAGCAAGCTCGTGAAACGAGCCACTCACGATTTTAATTCTCCATCGTTGTCTAATTAAAAAATATATATTCCAATTTTTTTTTTTTTTTATTTTACATCGTGTTTCGTATCACGATATGTAATAGGGACGTTTTCGTTGATATTGTTTTTCCGTCCGCCATTTATCGATATATTTTCGTTTAACCATGATTATCAAAAGATAGATACGTTTATTTCCGACATTGTTCTTTTTTTTTTCCAGTTGCAACCCTTGCAAAATTTTCGTGATAATGTAACGCATTAATGTTAATTCGATTTCTCAATTGAATTAATTAGTATAGGTGTTAAGTTTCGAGGAAAGGGGTAAGTGAGCGATAGAAGGTTGAAGTGGTTTGGGAAAGGGAGTAGAAAAATTATATGATATCTCTGAATCGAGCACGAACGTGACGAACTTTCAATCCTTCAATAAAATTGTATTTATATACGCTCGGTTGGAGAAGTGTAAACAAGAACAAAGAAAATATGACAAGAAAAAAACAAAATATCGAAGGATCATCATAGGAAGTACATTAGCACCGTATTTCTTTTTTTTTTTTGTGATACCACCAATGTCAAAGTATGATGGAAGTATTTAATCCTGATCCAACGTTCGTTCTTGATTAAAAATCACGTTTCTCTTTCTCTCTCCCTCTATATCTTTTTTCTTGTATCTTTTATGTTTTTTTTTTGTTTTTCTTTTTAATTTTTATTGAATGAATCAATGAAAAAAGATCCTTCCCACGTCATGTGTCCTGGATGAACGCAAAGATGGACGTTGTCATGGCGTCCGAGTCATCTGGTACGTTTAGTCACGTGACGTGTCGTCCATCTTGTCGGAATCTTCTCGTACAACATAACCATGTAAATTAATTAGTCAGTTTGATTAGTTTCTTTCGAACGAACTCGACGCGATCTTTTTTTCATTCATTTTTCTTCTTTCTCTTTGTTTTGTTTTTTAAATTATCGGTCACAAAAAAGAAATCTCGAAGATGGTGGACGCTGTCCTTGTTCGAGGGACCCGACAATAAAAGTCACATGGTTTATAGTTTGGTCACGTGAATACGGTTACGTGACGTCGTCCATCTTTGAATCGGAGATTCCTCTTTTTTATTTCGAAACTAACACGCACATACTGTCTCGTTTCGATCACACGAGATCGTTCGTTAACTATCGTTACACATAATTATTTTTATCTACAGCTTCGTGATTCTCGCCAGCGAGAAGTGATATCTTTCGGATCGATCGATGAACGCTTTAATTTTATCATATAGACAAATACGACGACGTTTTTCCTCTTGCATGATTGCGATTTAATATTGAAAGTGCCGACAAGACGGATTCACTTTTCTTTCATTGATTTTTATAAATCGACTTAGAAAGAACGCGATAACATACGCAATATTTGGATTATTAGATTATCGCGATTATAGACGGATGCATTTAGAACGTCAAAATTAAAACGATCTTATCATATTCATTATTTTTCTCAGTCTCAGACCTATTATAATCTCGAGAATAAAAATAAAGAAGAAAAAGAAAAAGAGAGAGAATATAGAAATAATCAAAGAACGAACGTCAAATCGAAAATATCTACGATGGCTATTCCTCGGGCCAGCCGAGATCCTCGCCAACGAGTTCATAAAAGCGTTGATTATGTTCGTTGAAGAACCTTCTCAGTTTGGTGACAACAACCGGACTGACTCTGGGATGTCTACGACCTTTGCTCTCTCTCAAACATTTTTCCGAGGTTTCATTTCTTAGACAATAGAAGCCCTTAGTGTGATTGAAGTAAAAATTGTGCCTACCTATTCTCGGCTCTAAACCTAGAAAGTTCTCGATTCTTCTCAACTGCGGAACAGGATCTTCGATCAATTGATCACCGTTCACAATCAATATTTGTTCTCTTGTAAATACCTCTAGCCAACGGTGCATATATGTGTGATAGAGTGAAATGGCGACTGGCCTGTAGGATTCGTTGATGGTACCATCAGGACGTATCACCAGTTCTTCGAAGGTACGGGTTGCCTGAACTTGTTGCGACAGTTGATTGTTTATAAAGTTGCTACGTGATGACGAGGTGGCATTGCTGTTGTTATTGATGTTGTTATTGATGTTGTTGTTGTTGTTGTTGTTGTTATTATTATTGTTGTTGTTATTGCTGTTACTAATCAAGGTCGAAGCAGTAGCAGCGTGGATACGTAATTGAGTGTAATCCGATATGGCTCTGGTAACGGGTTCTCTCACGATCAATAATAACTTTACGCTGGCGTTCATGGCTCGTATTCTCTCTGGTACCTAGAAACAGAATAGATGAAAGGCGGAAGAAGAAGAAGAAGAAGAAAAAGAAAAAGAATAAGAAGAAGAAGACGAAGTTTTAACCAAAAGCTGATAAAGCAGGAGGAAAATACAACGATGTTACCAGTGAACTATTAATCCCTTTGGGACATAAAAGGGTCATACCAAGAGAGACATTGTATTTGAACGAATATAGGTATATTGCATATATATATATATATATATATATATACACATACACGTACACACATACGCGTGGATGTATATTCCATCTCGAATTATCAAAAAAAGAAATTGTAAAATGAATAAATTATCAAGTATACCGCGCGAGTCTTAATCAAAAACTATATATATATAAAAAAAGTAAAAATAGATAATCGTCCTTAATAATCGAGTAAATAAAAAAAAAAAAAAAAAAAGAAAAAAAGAACAATTGTCTTTAAAAAAATGATAAAAGACATTGACGAGATTCTTACCTCGGGCGTAACGAAATAACTTGGGCTCTTCTCGATGGTAATTTGACCTTTAAAGGAATAGGGCATTTTCCTACGATACCATTCGAGTCCCTTCCCGTAATTATCGTCACGATCAAAGAAATGTACTTCGCCGGATGCCTTTTGTATTTGTGGATGAAGGTAAAGCATCTCTAGCAACGCCCTCGTTCCACATTTCCTCACGCCAATAATGATAGCTTGTGGTAAGTGACGACTCGTACGCGGATAATGGACCTTACTGGAGAACAAAAGTGGTGGGGCTGCACGAACCTGGGATACCAATTCAACCGCACGTCCTTCTACGGCCGAAGCTGCGTGCAAACTGTAAACTGCACTATCGTAAAGCACGTGGAATGTTAGAAAGAGGGATAACAGGGCGACCGAGAGGAATGCCGCGGCCATCTTTGGCCTTGAAATACCGACAACTAATATGCAATCCGATGTGTCGCCCTCGGCCGGCCTCATGGCGGAGCGGGGCATCCACCTGAAACAAATTAAAGTAATATTATTATTGATAGATATATAATATATCTATATATTGTATAATATTAATTGTAATATATATGTATATATAATATATGTATATATAATGTTATTGGTAATAATTTATAATTTGTTATTCTTAATGTTATGTAACGATATAATGTTAATTATAATTGTAATATAATATTAATTATAATAATAATATAATATTAATAATAATTGTAATTGTATTATAAATTTGTATGTAGACATATATACGCATATATATTGTTATATATGTGTATTATATATATATATATTAATTTTTATTAATATATATGTATTGTATTACATTTTTCTTTAGTAAAGATTTTTGTATATCAGATGTGTGTGTGTGAGACATATAAGAAGAAACTTAAAAAAAAAATATGTATATATATATATATGTATATATATGTATATATAATACATATCAGGATTTAAAGGAAATTAAGAAATTAGATATCAAATATAATTAACATCAATAATTCAAAATAATTACAAATTGTGTATTAGAATTTAGGTCGTTATAATAGATATGAAAGGTCAATATTTTGAGCGATGCAATAATACTAATAATACTAATAATACTATTAATAATACTAACAATAATAACAATAATTAATAAGATAACCTTAGTTAGATAGATTTTGAGATAGACAGAGATAATTGTTTTAGCTAAACTAAGACACATGTTCAATGATAAGCATTAAAGCGTGACACAGAGTACGCTCTAATAGGTTGATGCGAACATTGTGGTTACACTTACTATTCACTAGCTTAGTCCCTAGCTCGTTAGTATCGCGTGTAAGCAGAATTATATCGTATCCATCCGTTTGCGAATATAACTCCGACGAGCGTTACACATAAGTATATATTTGTGGGGGAAGATTATATATATATATATATATACAAACACACACACACACATATATATATATTCATATAACTATACTATGTATATATCTATGTATATATCTATGTATAAATCTATCTATCTATGTATTTATGTGGAAAACGAATACGACGGAAAGCACATTGAATTTGCATGACACGCTAATCGCATGCCACTTTAAATACATAAGAGAGTTCAAGGGGATGTTGTATGGGGTAGATTTGTAGAAAAAAAAAAAGAGAGAGAAAGAAAAGAAAAAGAAAAAGAGAAAAAAAATGAGGGAAGAGAAACAAACGATAATTTGTAAAGTGGAAAATGGATGGACGTCAACGTAACGTCGGTAACGTGTCTTTAAAAATCACTGCATTATCGGCTGAGATATACGATTTATCTTTGCGAAACGATAAATCAAGTACTTAACTCAGAAGTACCAGCATGATCTTCACAGAGAGAGAGAGAGAGAGAGAGAGAGAGAGAGAGAGAGAGAGAGA
>NC_057695.1:499880-502426 GCF_014466175.1 Vespula pensylvanica
GGGTTTATTACTGACGTGAGATTTTCTAAACACGCGTTGAATCATTAGAAAAACGTTTTATCGTTTGATTGAGATTTAATAGCCTTGAATCATTTCTCACGATTGTTTTTCGAACTTATCAGAAATAATTACACGATTATTTGAATAATATTTTGATATTGCAATCTTAATTCTTAATGTCAGTGAATAAAATTGAAAATGGCGCTCTTAACAATGAACTATCGTTAATTTTTTGATTATTACATCACGTGTGTATGCATATTGAACTAAATTCAAAATGGTGGAATCAACAAGTATCTATCGTTAATTTTGTCGTTGTTATATTATTATGAATATTTCAATATTACAAATGCTTATATAGAAATAAATCAAAAAATTCAATATGGCGCAATCAACGAGTATCCATTGTTGATCTTACTTTAATTACGTTTAATTATTAATATACGAATACTCCGAGATAGATCAACTAAAAATTCAAAATGGCGAAACTTATTAAAGTAGAATTAATTATTTACGTAAAAGAGATATAATGTAAAATATTCGTGAGAGAGAAAACAAGATGGAGAACGTTTGTTAGATAGTTTAAAAAATCATATCTTGCTATTAAAAATAAATAAATAAATAAATAAATAGAAATAGAGAAAAAAAAGGAAGAAAAAGAAGATCCTTTAAAATGAGATCGAGTTTTATTAGGATCAACGATTTCGATTAAGAAAAGAGCCCGAGCCCGATCCGTAAAGAATCACATTTTGGGTAGCATATTTCCTGAAGAGCGCAGCCAATTTATCCGTGATAAGATAAACGATCGTCTTACGATCATAAGATTATCGTCGACGGATTATTTCCGTTAGAACGGCCATCTTCCTTCGTCTTCTCTCTCTCTCTCTCTCTCTCTCTCTCTCTCTCTCTCTCTCTCTCTCACTTTCGTTATACACCGTCCTCCATTTTGTTGATCCTTATTCGACACGAAGTTAACTTCACGTTTTATAACTCAAAAGTTATAAAAAGAAAATTGAACGCTGAATGAAATTAATAAAAGATTAATAATGTAAAATTGATTTCTTTGTTGGTTAAAAAGAAAGAGAAAAAGAAAAAGAAAAAGAAAAAAAAAAAAAAAGAAAGTCGTCGTTTCTCAATTTTGTAAAAATACATACAATCGAATGAAATATTTATTACTTCATAATCTTCTTCCTCTTCTTTCTCGTAAGACTTCGTGCTAATTTATTTTGCTCATTCTCTTTTCTTTTTTATTCTTTACAGATCGTAAAACTACAAGCAGAGCTCGTTAAACTACGTTACACGATTAAGGCATTGTGAAGTTTCGAAAAAAGTTTAATTAATTTTTCAAAACGCCTGATTACTTTATCTTCCAAATTCTAATCTACGAATGTAATAGAAATAAATTTATATGTACATTGTAGAATAATATATTTATTACACACACACACATACACACATATAAAGAAAAACAATTTTTTTTTGGACAATTAGGCTCTCTCTTTTTTCACTTCTTTTCTTTCTTCCTTTTTTTTTCAATTTTTTTTTATTTCTCTCTCTCTCTCTCTCTCTCTCTCTCTCTCTCTCTCTAATCGTTGTAATCAAAATTACTCTTCCATTAAATCACAAATCGTTCTCGTTCACGTATGCATACGCATACGGATACGTACTTGATACTCACGATCACCTTTTTTAACGAGTTTAATAATAAAGTAGGTAGAACGATAAGAACAAATGGTAATTAGAAAGATAGAGCCAGCCCAATAGTCAGATCGCCACGCGAGAACTACTCGTTTACACGTCGTAACCCTGTCGATGAAAGTGAAACGTATTTATTTTTATATACCACACACACTGTTTTAACCAGAAAGAAACAGAGAGAGGAGAGAGAGAGAGAGAGAGAGAGAGAGAGAGAGAGATAATAATAGAGAGGGAGAGAGAGAGAGAGAGAAAGAAAGAAAGAAAGAGAGAAATATACATGTATATTTATGTACGTATATATAGATACACGATGGATAAGCGATAAAATGGCGACTCTGGTAAAGCCATAAAATTTTTTCTCGCTATACATTTTCTCTCTCTCTCTCTTTCTCTCTCTCTCTCTCTCTTCTTTCTCTTTCTTTCTCTTTCTTTCTCTCTCTGTCTCGTACAATCGATAAATCATAACACGCACAGCACGCTATGCATTTCGGATCGAGATGAGAGAAATACAAATGGTAGATCTCGATCGATGCTTTATCATTTTTATTCCTATACATATTTCGTTGCATTCGCAATATCTTCTAGTCGAGAGAGAGAGAGAGAGAGAGAGAGGGAGAGAAAGAGAGAGATATTTAAGATTAGATTTCATCAATTTGCGATTTCACAAATTAGTTATGAAATAATTCTAATTTTTATTATCTCGGATCTATGTACGATTTACAATGTAAATTCTTCTTCTTCTTTTCTTTTCTTTTCTTTTCTTTTCTTTTCTTTCTCCTTTTTTCTTTTTCTCTTTTATTCGACAGTACACGCTCGATACGTCCTGTTATTATTATTATTATTATTAT
>NC_057695.1:505139-510139 GCF_014466175.1 Vespula pensylvanica
ATGGAGTAAAGTGAAAAAATGAAATCGCTTTGAGGTTATGCAAACGTTACATTTAAAAAGAACGTATTCAATATTCTTACTTTTACAATAAAAACAAGAAGAATATCGTAATGCGAAGGGACATCGTCTAATAATAATATGGATATCATAAATTACAAATAAAATATAAGATATAAAAGAAATAGAAAATAAAAAAAAAAATGTTATCAAGAGAAATGAAAGAACAAGAGAAGGCGAAATCAACTTTCACGCGTGCGAATAAAATCGAAGTGTATGGAGAAAGGGGAAAAGGAAAAAGAGAAAAAGAAAGATCGGAAGAAAATATCGAAAAGAGAAAGAAAAAAAGAATGTACAAAGAGAAAGAACGAAAGTTTAAAAATCACTTTGCGTTGTGAATGAAATTGAAACGAAAGTATCGAAAGAGGACACAGAAACGAAAATAAAACCAGAGAGAGAGAGAGAGAGAGAGAGAGAGAAAAGAAAAAAGGAAGAAACGAAACGGAAGAGAAGAAAAAGATAAATAAAGATACGAAAAGATGGAAAAAAAATTATCTAAAAAAAAAAAAAATAAAAATAAAAAGAAAAACCCCCCAAAAAAATAAATGAAACCTCTAGCTCTTTCACGTTGTGAATGGAATTGAAATGCGAAGAAAAATATGGGGATGAAATGAACGACGGAAATAAAAAACGAGGAGGAAGGAAGAGAAACAAAACCAAAAAAAAAAAAAAAGAAAGAAAAGAGAGAGAGAGAGAGAGAGAGAGAGAGAGAGAAGAGAAGAAGGAAAAAAGAAAGATAAAAAGGCGGAATCGCTTCGCGGTTCGCGAGTAAAATCGATATTGAAAAAAAAAAAAAAAAAAAAAAAAAAAAAAAAGAAAGGAAGAAAAAAGAAAATAATACGAAAGAAACAATGGGAGAGTAAATAATAAAAAAAAAAAAAAAAGTAAAAAAAGAAAAAAAAAGAAACGATAAAAAAGAAAAATAAAAGGAACGAATAAAAGTAAAAATGAAAAAGGAGAAATAAAAATTGCCGATAGATAATACACATACGTATAAGCACTTACACAAACACCGATACATCTACATGTATTCTCTCTCTCTCTCTCTCTCTCTCTCTCTCTCTCTCTCTCTTCAAGCTTAAAGCTTTGGATGGATAGCTTTTCAAGTTGAGAATAGTTAACGAACTTGTGAAAACGAGCGGAGTCAAAGCGGATGATGGAGAGTGTTCTCGATGTCGCCAAGATGGGGTCTCAGAGAGAAAGAGAGAGAGATGGAGAGAGATAGAGAGAGATAGAGAGAGATAGAGAGAGAGAGAGAGAGAGAGAGAGAGAGAGAGAGAGAGAGAGAGAGTCATGTTGCGATCGATTTCTTATATAACGTAGGTATATAAAGCCAGACCAGCAGGCGATACCTTATCGAGGGTAAAGCTCTACTACTTCCATAAATAATGCAGTGAACATTACGTGCCACTGTATTTGTATTTTGTTTGTATCTATATATATATATGTGTGTGTGTATATTTGTATATTTGTGTGTGTGTGTGTGTGTGTGTGTGTATGTGTTTCAGATGATCCTATGCAAAACGTTATTATTCCTCTTACTTCTCCTTATCCTCCACTTGCCTCTTTTCGTTTTATTATTATTGTTTATTTTTATTATCATTGTTGTTATCATTATTATTTTTTTATTTTCGTCAATTTTTTCTTCTTTTTAATTTTTTTTTTATTCTATCTTTCTTTTCTTTTCTTTTTTCATTTTCTTCTTTCTTTTTTTTCTTTTATAGGTGCGCGCTCTAAAGGGGAAAAAAAAAAAAAAAGAAAGATTGCGTGGCACAACGAATCGTTTCTTTTTCTTCTTCGTTTTTTCTTTGTTGTTTCTTTTCCTTTTCTTCTTTTTTCGGAGTAAAATCAGAATAGAATCCCTAATTACTTTCCCCTTCCTTCTTCTTCGTCTCTTTCTCACCGTGCAAAAGAAGAAAAAAGAAAAAAAAAAAAAAAAGAAACAAAACAAAACAAAACAAAACAAAAAAAAAAGAGAAAAAGAAGAAGGGAAATAAAAATAAAAATGAATTCCATATTATTCCTCTCTTCCATCTTTTCTTTTCCCTTGAAAAGAAAAAAAAAAGAAAAAAAGAAAGAAAGAAAAAAAAAAAAACCAAACACAAAAAGAAAACGAAAAAAATAAAAGAAAAAAGATAAAAATGAAAATGAATTCCGAATTACTTCTCTGCCATCTAACTCCCTCTTTTTTTTCCCCTTTAGAATTTAAGAAAAAAAAAAAAAAAAAAAAAAAAAAAGAATTCATAATTATTTTTCTCTTCCTTCTTTCTTATTCCTTTCTTACTTTTCTTTTTTTTTTTTTCTTTTTCTTTTCTTTTTGTGCGCCCTAACCAACTAGTGCGATCTATATCGAGACGGACGTCCTCTCTCTTCGAAAGTATTGAAACTAACTAACGATTTTGAAACGTTGCTCGTTAGAACGATTATATTCAATTCGAAGGATACCAGAAAAGATATGTATTACAACGAATCGGCCGTGAAACAAGTAGCGTTGTAAAAACCGCAGATCGGCTTTGGTCGTTGGTTTCGATTCAGTTGATTCTGACGACCGAAAGTCGAGGTCCCCTCTCCCTCTCCCCTTCACCATCACTCTTACCACCCTTACCACCCTTACCACCCCCTGATTCAACCCCCGTTTCCCCGTAGATCCCACCAAACCATTCGTGTGCGGCTTTAGGCGCGTTGCCAAATATTTATTCGCTTCGTCGAGATTCCTCTTTGGAGATGCATCGACCGTATTACATACGTACGTACGTATGTATATCTCTGTCTGTGTGTGTGTGTGTGTGTGTGTATGTTAGATATACATATGTATGTAGATCGGTGAATTGCAATTTCGTGGACACCAGCGGAAGCTCTAAAAACTTTTATTTTATATTTGACTTAGTTCTATTCTTTTGCACTGTTTTCTTTATTTTTATTTTTTTTCTTCTTTCCTTTTTCATCTTTTTTATTTTTATCATCAATCTCAGTTTTCTATTTCTTTTCTTCTTTTCTGTATTCTTTTTTTTTTTTTTTTTTTTTTTTTTTTTTTTAATAATAATTACGCAGGTCATTGTTAGTATTATTATTATTATTGTTGTTGTTGTTGTTGTTGTTGTTGTTGTTAATGTTATTATCGTTAATATATTAATAATAATTATTATTGTTGTTATGGAATAATCAATAACTTTGAGCTTTGAATTATTGGATTAAGAAATGCAAGATGGCCGACTAATGGTTTTTAATCGATTTTGTCAATTGGATTTGTCGTTGTTATAATAGCAGAAGAAATAAAAAATAATAAACAGGAATAAATTTCTAGACTTGTAAAATATAAAAGAATATGTTACAGATTTGTTGGATATTGAATTTGCTTTAGGTATGTGTTAAATATATATGTGCGAGTCTCGAAAAGGTAAATTTAAAGTGACTTTTATTGTGTTCGTTGTTATGTACGTACATTAGCCGATTTTCTCAAATGTATGTATGTACGAACGTAAGTATATATGTATGTATATATGTACGTACGTACGTACGTATGTATATATATATATATATATATATATATTTATGTATGTATGCATTTATGTATGTGTAAGTTTCGTGACTCAACGCCATGTTGAATTCTGTTAAAATTGAAGGCCTTATCTCGCGAACTAGTTCAATTAGGATCTCGACGCGGAAAGCACCGATTTTCTCATCAGAAGGACCGACGCGGAAACTTTAATTAGTCCATTACTCGTAGATATCACGGTTTTAGAGCTTCTTGAGTCTCCTTTTACGAGACTAACCATCCTCGATCGTATTACTTAGGTTATGTTTTCTTTTTATTCTCCTTCTCGCCTTCCGCCGCCATTTTTTTTTCTTTTCTTTTTTCTATATTTCTTCTTTTCTTTTTCTTTTTCTTTGAATTTTTCTTTGAGACATGTCAAATTCATTCTTTACTATATAAATAACAGCAATAATAATAATGTTATTTTTTAATATAAAATTATAATACATATATATAATAATAATAATAATAATAATTATAATAATAATAATTATTATTATTATCCAAAAGTAGATTCTGAAATAATATTAATAATAATAATAATAATGATGATGATAATGATAATAATATTTAATATTTAATATAAAATTAATACAATCTTAAATTTTATATAAATCAAAAATTTATATATAAATATCATCATCATCATCATTCAAAAATAAATTCAAGAGACGCTAGATCGATTAATGAATAAAATCAAATTCCAAATGAAAAGGCTCGTTAAATCATTAAAAAATAGTTAGAATAAACATATACAGGGTGTTCCAAATGGATTACAATTTTCTACCGGACGCTGTTGATAAAGGGAATACCAAAATTCGTCGGGTTGCCTTTGTTTCACTTATACACATACGTATATTTTTTTTTTAATTTAATTTCTCACACACATACACACACTGCATAGCTTCGACTTCGTTTTTGCAAAGAATATAAAAGCAAAACGATCTCCTTTTTCTCTGTTTTTTCTTCCTTTCTTTTTTTTTTTTTCACGCGCCATTTTATTTCATTAATTTATAACAGAACGTGTTCACTGTCACTAACAATTCGTGCTACCAAAAGAATACCAATTTATCCCCTATGTTCGGATCCCATTGGACGGATTTTAATAAACGATTCGTATACTAGGTTACATTGTTCATGAGGGTGGGTTAGGTAGGGTGGAGGGTGGGTTAGAGGAAAGAACCAACAAAAAAAAAAAAAAAAAATAGAAAAAAAGTTTCAAAGAAACGTCCTATCAATAATTCCTTCGTGGAATCCTACTATAACCCATTGTTCAATTTTACGTATGTTATATCTGTGTATGTACAGAGCGTTAGTAGGATCCTTTGAACGAAAGGATAAAAATTTTTATCCGGAAACAAAGCAATTAACACCGTTTTGTTACAAACGTCGAAAATGCGACTCTTTT
>NC_057695.1:515139-518070 GCF_014466175.1 Vespula pensylvanica
AGAAAATAAAATAAAAAAAAAAAAAAAAAAAAGAATAAAAAATAAAAAAGAAAAAATGGAAGAAATGATAAAAAAAATTTTTCAATGAAATTTTATATGAAAACACGGCTCAGGTAATTTTCATTTTATCAAAGAAAGTCAAATTATATTCTTTTGGCAAAGGGAAATGTTAAATGTGTTAGTCATCGTGTCAGAGATAAGCTAACATAGTCTAATGCCAAAGAAGAAAGAGAGAGAGAGAGAGAGAGAGAGAGAGAGAGAGAGAGAGAGAGAGGAGTTTTGTCTTGCTGCGACAGATAAACGTTATCTCATGAAACGAGGAGAAACTTATTGCTTGGCCTTGAGGGTTAAAGATGATACGGGTAGACACATGAAATATGATTTTCTCAGGATTCTACAAGAGAATTTCATGTAATTCATTTATAATTCGCGAATTGTACATTCATTCTTACAAATTACTTTTTCTTCTCTCTCTCTCTCTCTCTGTCTTTTTCAAAATTAATAACAAAATTATATAGTCATCGTTTAAGTCCAAAATTCGACGAAGAAAATTGAGCGAAACGAAAGAAACCATACATTATTATCAAACTTTTTTCAAATCGAATGTTTTCGATCTCAAATTTCAACTAGAAACGAAACTTTCGACATTAATAATAGTAATAATAATGATGATGATGATGATGATGATGATGATGATGATGATGATGATGATGATGATGATGATGATGAACAGAAAAAAAAGAAAAAGAAAAAAGTAGAAAGCGAATAAAGAATAAATAAAAATAAAAATAAAAAAATAAAAAAAAAAAAAAACGAAAGAAAAGAAAACGAAAAGAAGAAGAAGAAGAAGAAGAAAAAAAAGGAAAAATAACGAAAAAAGAAAGAAGATATATCATAAAAAATTTGTCTTGAAAGTAACAAAAGCTTGGAATAGCATCGACTGTTTTCCAAATAGTTTTCTTTATCCGTATTCTTAAAGAACAGGGAAAGGCTTCTCCTCGAAGAAGCACTTTATCAAATCCCTGAAGAGTACACGTAGGTCAATAGATATAGAGAGTGTGACAGAGACAGACAAAGAGACAGATACACACACACACAGCGAGAGAGAGAGATAGAGAGAGAGAGAGAGAGAGAGAGAGAGAGAGAGGGAAAAAGGGGTGGGTATCCCTTTCAATGCCAATATCAAGAACGCTTGACACGGATTTCAGGACACTGGCAGTGATTATCGAGTGCACTACATTCATCGTGCTAAGGTTCTTCGGTTTACACGATCAAGGTCACTCTTATTCTATTATCTCCCCTACCATCACTACCACCATCACCATCACCATCACCATCACTATCATCAATAGCATCCTTCTGTTACCAATATCTGTTTTTCGTTGGCTCGATTGAAAGTGATACGGAGTGTTGTATATACGTGTGATGTGTGTTACCTGTCTCGTTTATATAGGTACGTGTGTCTGTACGTACGTGTATGTGTGAGTGTGTTAAAAAAAAATGTTAATGCTTCAAGGAAAATCTGTTTCGATTTTTTTTTTTTTTTTTTTTTTTTTTTTTTTACGAACCACCCTCCAGACATTTAAATAGGGAATAAATCGTGAAGAAAATTGTAGATCATTTCGATACTTCTTTCTCTGCGTTGTTTTGGATTTATTTGGTGATTGATCTTTGTTTTGTTTTGTTTTGTTTTGTTTTTGTTTCTTTTTCGTTTTGATTTTTTTTTTCTGCTTGTTCGTATTCGTCCTCTTTCGCATTTATTCTTCTACTTTTGTTTCTTCTCCCTTTTCTCTTTTCTTTCCGTTCTTCTACGTTTTATTTTCTTTCATTTCATTATATTCAAACGAATCGAAACGAGATATGTGTTTTCACGTCGAATTTGTATTAAATGTAACGTGTAAATAAATACGTATGTACGCGCGATGAATGTAATTTTATTGATGAAAGAAATTAATTCGCGAAATTTTGTATATTTCATAAGAGCGTAGGAAAACGGAAAAAAGAAAATGACGAGGGAAACAGAAAAAGATAGATACGAGTATGATGTTGCTAATATAATAATGTTATTATACGATTATGATATATTACAATACCGGTGTAATACAATTACGACGAATAAAATATAATATTAACGTACACATTATATAAATAATCATACATACATATACGAATGTAATGTTATAATAGTATTGTTGGAGGAAGGATAAATAAATGAACGAACAAATAAATAAAAATAAATCAAAGGGATAAAAAGATAATAATATAATCGGAATCGTAATGGCGAATGAAAAAAAAAAAAAGAGAGAGAGAGAGAGAGAGAGAGAGAGAAAAGAAAAAAGAAAAAAAAATTTACGAAGGTGGGGCTATCGAAAAAAAAAAAAAAAAATGGAAAAAAAATAAAGAAAAGAAGGTAAATCGAAGAATAATACAAAAGAAGAAAGAACGAAACGAAAAAAAAAAAGGGAAAAATATCCCGAGAGAAAAAAGAAAGAATGAGAAAAATAAGTCTAGTTTCCCTAGCTTCGACTTCCTTCGATTCTCTCGACTCAAGGACGGACACGTCCCTCCTCTCTAACCCGATTTGTTGAAGCCTTTTTCTTTTTCCTTTTTTTTTTTTTTCCCTCGAGTACTTACCTACCTTACATCGAGTACATGCCTGCAGAAGAAGATGGAAGTGAAGGACGAAAGAAAAAGAAAGAAAGAAAGGATGAAGGAAAGAATGAAAGAAAGGAGAGAACGAACGAATGAATGAGAAAGAGAGAGAGAGAGAGAGAGAGAACGAAAGAGAATGAAAGAGAGAGAAAGAACGAAAGAGAACGAAAGAGAGAGACAGAACGAAAGAGAACGAAAGAGAGAGAAAGAACGAAAGAGAACGAAAGAGAGAGAAAGAATGAAAGAGAACGAAAGAGAGAGAGAGAGAGAGAGAGAGAG
>NC_057695.1:518308-523512 GCF_014466175.1 Vespula pensylvanica
GAGAGAGAGAGAGAGAGAGAGAGAGAGAGAGAGAGAGAGAGAGAGAGATATGCTTTCCTTCAAGAACTCATGTGCATGTAGTAGGAAGAAGCAAAAGGCCAAATGTCGCGGCCACGTTTCTACCCTTGTGCATCGATTACATCATTTCTCGTTTCCCTTCTTCACCCCTCTCTCGTCAGTACCTTAACTAACCAACCCCCATTCCTATCCCCATTTCCATCCTCATCCTCATCCCCATTCCGCACTCCACAGACTGCACCAGCACTACTATCACTACCACCACCCACTACTACTACCCTACTATCACTACCATTTACTCTTTCTACTACTCTTCCTCTTTCCTCTTCTTCCCTTCTTCCTACCCTCCTTACCTCTCCTTCTACCCCATCATTCCTTTTCGCACGAACTGGGATTCAATTCGTGATAAAGGACTCGCTCCTGCTAGACCTTCGTCCAATCAAATGATCGATTAAACGATCAGATGTTTTGGACGTTATTTGAGTATTTGAAAAAGTAGAAGAAGAGGAAGAAGAAGAAGAAGAAGAAGAAGAAAATGATGATGATGATGATGATGATGATGATGATGATGATGATGATGATGATGTGAAAGAAAAAGAAGAGGGAAAGAATTATTCTATAATATTCTATTATATCAGTTAAATTATTTTATAATATTCTATTATATTGTTATTGTAGTTTTTTTTTCTCTCTTTTTTTATTTCATATAGATGTGTATAAATTTTTTTTTTATTTGTTTACTTTTTTTGTATGTGTAGAGTATTTTAAAAAGAAGAAAAGATATATATATATATATGTATATAAATATAAAAATATATAATATAAAAATATATATTTTTGTATTTATTCATTTATCGAGATGTTTGTAAAGTGTACGAGATAAAAAATTTCGTTACGAGAAAAAAGAATATATATATTATTATTATTATTATATATTAGATAATTAAGATATTAAGTATCATTATATTATTACATATAATATTATAACTATAGTATAATATTAATACAACACAAGAAATATAGTATAATATAATACCTGTATTATACGAATATGATATAATAAAATACTATAATATAATACTCGTATAGTATAAAATTAGCATAGATACGAGCATTGTATAATAATGATAAAATACGATTATATTATACCACGTTATAATACCAATCTAATATAATACAATATTCAAATATTAATTTAAAAATTATTAAATTATTTAATTACTTTAAATATAAACATACTCTTAATAACAAATTTCGATTGTTAAATACAAGAATTAACTATTAATTTAAAAAATGAAATTATTATTCTAATTATGCTCATTCCAATAAATAATAATAATAATGATGATGATAATGAAAAAAATCATTGGTATATACATATAATAGAGCTATAATATGCAACGATGCAAATATTATGCTCGAATGAATCGATCATACGTCCGTCCTCGTCCTCGTCCTCGTCGTCGTTTTTCTCGTGAATGATCAAAGAAACATTTCTTTCTACGAACGCATTTCCCTTTACCATCTACCCCTCCGACAACCAACCCCCCTCAACCAACCCTCCGACAACCCAACGCCAACCAACCTTTTTATCCTTTTCAAACAAATTCCTTGTAATATATTTACGTAGAAAATAACGTGCTTGTTAACAGAAATACAAAAAATATGTCGGACGTATAATTATAATAATAATATAATAATATAATAATATATAATATAATAATAACAATAGTAGAGAAAGAAGAAAATGAATGAATAAATAAATAAATAAATTAATTAATTAATTAATTAAAAATTAATCTTACGATTTTTCTTTCATTCATTAATTTATCGAACACGTGGTACTACTACTACTACTACTACTACTACTACTACTACTACTACTACTACTACTACTACTACTACTACTACTACTACTACTATTACTACTACTACTACTATTATTATTACTAGTAGTAAATTTCATAGTTGAAAAAAGAAAAAAGATATAAATAAATAAAAAAGATTAAATTCAATTGAGTTAAATTAAATTATATTAAATTATATTAATCTTACGATTTCACATAGTAATTATTATACATTCACTAATTTCTCGAGCACATGGTACAACACTTACTACTATTTTACTTTACTAACAGTAGTACTTGACAAAATTAAATTAAATTAAATTAAATTAAATTAAATTAAATTAAATTAAATTTATCTTATAACTTTTCACTTTAATTACACTCATTAATTCCTCGAGCACGTGATACTACTACTACTACTACTATTATTATTATCAAATAAATAATAAAATAAAATAAAATAAAATAAAATAAAACAAAACAAAATAAAATTAATCTTACAATTCTTCTATGAATTACATTCATTAATTGCTCGAACACGTGATACTACTACTATTACTATTATTACTACTACTACTGCTACTACAATAGTAGTAAAGGCCATAGTTGAATTCAGGAAAGCTTCCAGACTAAATATATTTCTCATGAACCGTTCGAAAGGTGGCGTCATCTGAGTTACTATACTTCGATAGATACGAAAATGTCTGCTTCCATGGATTTTGGTATATATACATACACACTCACACATTCTCTTTCTCTCTCTCTCTCTCTCTCTCTCTCTCTCTCTTTCTCTCTCACATACACACACATGAACATATATACGTATACCCGTACGTGTATATCGAAGCGCAAGCGTAGTAGCAAAGCTTCGTAGAGCTTGTGACTGAGTCAAGGTCCTTACCCAGTAACCACCCTGAGCTAACCAACCCCCACTATATTGCTACCACCACCACCACCACCACCACCACCACCACTACTACTACTGCTACTACTACTACTACTACTACTACTACTACTACTACTACTACGTCGACTACTGCTACTACTACTACTACTCACACAATCATGTCGACCCTCACCCTTTCGAAGTCGATCGACCTGACCTCGCTTTTCTCCTTAAAACGAACGTAAACGTCGACCGTCGACGAGTCGTTGAAAAGCTCGCACGAAACGTCTCTAAATGTTATGTATGTATGTATGTATGTATGTATGTATGTATGTATGTATGTATGTATGTATGTATAAACATATCGATCGTCGAAGAATATTAATTATTAATGCATCTTTATCGATCGATTATAACTTCCGTAAGAATTTTTTATTGTTTCTTTTTTCTTTCCTATTTTTTTGTCGCTTTCTTTTTTATTTTCTTCTCCCCCGTTTTCTTATCTTTTCTCGAATCATTTTTTTTTTTTATCACTTCGGCGTAGACGTTTATTTCTTTTTTTTTCTTTCTTTCTTATTTTCTCTTATTTTTTTTCTGTTTTTTTTTTTTTTGCAAGTGTTTGGAGTCTGGTTTGGATCGGTTGGAAAAAAGTTTTCAGAGGCGACTTTTAAAAATCGATTAAACTTTTTCGAAAGGGAAAGAGAAAAGGTACAAAAGAAATGTAAAAAAAAAAAAAAAATAAATAAATAAAAAATAAAAAAAAATGAATGAAAACACGTATATGGGTTCGTAGTTAGCCCAGCAATTTTATAAGCCGTCGAGTTTGTAGTTCTGTGATTCAAAAAAGTAATAATAATAATAATAATAATAATAATAATAATAATAATAATAATAATAAAATTGTCCCAAAGAGTCTCGAGAAAAAGTAATTAATTTTTAATATTACTTCAGAAGTTTTTTACATCGCATATAGATGTCACCCCTTGTTAATGACTTTTTTTATTATTTTTATTACTCTTTTTTTATTCGTATGTAGAATGATAAGAGCTTATCTATGTATCATGTTCTTATTATAATACTTCTACGTACATATATACATACATAGTCATATAATATATGTATATATACACATATATATATTCATATAAAATTTTATATATATTTTATATATGTTCTTAAACTACATGTTAGTATATTATATTATATTAATAAAAGAATTCTTATTAAATCATTATTAAATTTTATATTATATTCTTCATATAAAATAACTATTACTACCAATATTAATACTATTATTATTTAATACTAATATTCATTTTCAAGATCACACTTAAGCTTTGTAGTATAGTAAATGAAAAAAAGGTGTTGTGCTACTCGAAATATGTTCTCCTTCATTCTCGAGATACTAAAGCACAGAACGTTTAGTAGAGAGTTGGCATTTGGCCCGGCCAACTTTCGACAGCTCCAAGTTTTGGTGCTTGAGAAATAATCATCGTATGTAGTATATATATATATGTGTGTGTGTGTGTTTGTGTGTTGGTACTTATGTACATCGTACATACATACACACATACATTTATACATACATCGTCGATTTTTCAAGTACGGTACTTTTAAAGAAGATGTTATCACGGACATTACTCGACTTTTAATCTAACGTCAAATCTTTTTAGTTGAGTGTGAGTAAATTCAAGGATACGAGTTAGTGAAAAAGAGAGAGGTAGAGAGGTAGAGAGGTAGAGAGAGAGAGAGAGAGAGAGAGAGAGAGAGAGAGAGAGAGAGAGAGAGAGAGAGAGAGAGAGAGAGAGAAATATATATATATATATATATATATATATATATACACTCAAACAATTATAGATAAATATTCGTGAAATATTTTCTAATAGAAATCTAAAACAAATTTATATATTTTTCGTCAATAAATTACGACGGTCGTAAAATTATTCAAAATAAAAGAAAATTATTAATATTTCTTATAACATCGATATTTAAAAATTATTAAAAAAGAAAGAAAGAAAAAATTCATATAATAATAATATTAATATGCAATAATTATATACATATATATATATATATATGTATTAAAAAAAAAAAAAATTGGGTGAAAATCGATTAGAAAAAGATCGCAGCCGCCATTTTGAAAGTCTAAAGAAAAATAGAAAACAAAGTGTGGAGGAGAAGGAAGACATAACTTAATACGTTTTATGTCGCATTATCGCGCGAAAAGCCATTTCGAATTTTCGATAATCACCTGCCGTTCATCTTGGCCGACACAGTCGATATTCGATTAAGTACTAACGGGCTTCGATTGCCTCCGGGAATTTCTCTGCATTGTGTGTTCCCTTTCCTTGTGTTATCGAAGTTTAATGCACAGAAAGCCGACATCCACGTTCAATTCAATCGCCATGCCGATGCCCTCCATGGATTCATACTTGTTAAAAGTCATCAAT
>NC_057695.1:525657-528592 GCF_014466175.1 Vespula pensylvanica
GTTCGGTTTAATCATATCGATTGATTAATACAATTTCTAAATCTTTAAAAGGAACATTTACAATGGATATAATTTTCGCGATAACTATTTCAACGAAATAATTTCTTTTATAAAATATATATATATATATATTTACATATACGTTAGGTGTATTCTTGAACGAAAGTATTTAGAATTACTTGAATATATGTACGCTTGAATACACGTGTATTAATAACAAAATAATTATATCGCAAGGTAAACAGAAAAAAAAAGAAAGAAAAAAAAAAAAGAAAAGAAAAATCGAACATAATGAATTGAAATGAGTTTATTCTCCAGCATCGAAAGTACCTCCATTAAAACTTCTTCATCATACATAATATGCACTTACTTATCTATACACACACACACACACATATACACATATCCATACATACATACATACATACATATATATAAATATATGATATATATATATATATATAGATATGTATATATATACACGTATTAACATCTCTGCAAAGTGGCTACTTTATTTACGTGGGATGTAGGAGATCCATTAAACGCAAGGATTAACAACGTTACCTGATTATAATAAACGAGAGGGTGGTAGGTTCTACCCTTTAACCGATTTACACCTCCACACGCTCACTTAGACCATCACTTTGTTATAGACGAGCTAGCATATGAATTATGACGTTACTTTCTATATTCGTATACTTTTTTTTTTTCTTTCTTTTTCTCTCTTTCTTTCTCGCACACGCACGTACATATATTCCCTCTCTTTCTATTGATTAGTAGAAACGTATTTGAAAACTCTCTTTCTTTCTTTTATTTAAAAGCACGAAGAACGTTCGAAGTATCGCAAATGCGATTTAAAAAAAAAAAAGAAAAAACAAAGAAAGAATAATGGACATCTCTTCGGAACGAAAAAAATTATAAAAAAAAAAAAACAATTATTTACAATGCAACAATTTGCAACAAATATAACAATATAGAAAAATAATAATTCTGAAAAAGGAAAAAAGGAAGAAACCCCGATGAAAAAAAAAAAGAAAATTGATATCAACGCTTTGACGTATCGCTCTGTCCGCCATATTTGTTTCGATTATATCGCAATTACCTACTTTCGTTAAAATAAAATCAATCATTCTTTTTTCACAGTTCCTACCATTGTACCTACACACATACACACTCTTTTTCTCTTTTAAAGAATAAATATGAATAAAATATTTCATTTAAAACGATATAATCAACGATTTGATTACCTTACCCTGTATATACCCGCCGCCATCATACTATTCTTTATTTTTCTTTAATTCAATTTTATTTTTTTTTTCCTCGAACCCATCCATCCACCATCCACCCTCATTCATCCTCAAACAACCCCTTCTTCATCTTCTTCGAATCATTCAAACCTCTATAATATTTTTTTCTTTTTTTTTTTAGGCACGTAATGTCGCGACGTAGAATGACCTAACACGAAAATGTTTTGCTATACTCTCGGTATGAGGGAAACGCAATTACGTTATCACCCCCGTAGAACTGTATTCCCTTTGGAACATGGTAAAGGTCCACACACGTTATGATGCTAAAATTAAAAGAGAGAGACAGAGAAACACATATATACACACACAAACAGAGAGAGAGAGAGAGAAAGAGAGAGAGATGTTTCGGTAACACTCCCGCCATTACTACCCCCACCACTCTCCCCACCAACATCTCCATAGCACAACCAACCTATTATAGTTTACAATTAGCGCGTTGCAAGTCTCCGGGGGTGTTAACGCCACCGTCAACCCTCTACCTTTTACTCTCTCTACCTCCTCTACAACCCCTATTCTCCACCCCCTCCCCTTCTCCTCACTTCACGACGAAAACACGAAGAACTACGTTAAAGTCGCCGCAAACGAATATTTTAATAAACCCAGCCGACCCTCCGGCATTTTTTTCTTCTGGTTTTTTCTTTTTTTTTTTTGTTTTGTTTTGTTTTCGTTTCTTTCTTGCAGTCTTTTCTTTGCGATGTCTTTGTCGGTCTTTTTTTTTTTTTTTCTTTTGAATTGTCATGGGAAAATAATTTGCGGAGAGTATCGAAGAGAAGTAGGAAAGTATACAAATTGATTTAATTAATTAAAGAAGAAAAAAGATAATAATGGCGGAAGGAAAATGGCGGAAAAGTGGCGTCGAAAATTGCTCACGGAACAAAGTGCGATTAATAAGCACGGCACTGGCGGATTTTTGCATACTTCCTTTCCGTTTATTCTATTGTTTATTTTCATTCTCTTTTTTTTTATTCTTCCCTCTCTTCCTCTATTTTTTGTTTTGTTTTGTTTGGAGTCATCGTGGTCAACGTCGCTTCGTCTAAAAAATAAAAAGAAACAAAAAAAAAAAAATGAAACGAAACAAAGAAAATAAAACAAATAAATGAAAAATATCGGGCAGATACTATTTGTGGATTTATCAGAAAAATAATTTGAAAATAAAAAAATAAATAAATAAATAAATAAATAAATAAATAAAAATATCGATGCGTGAACGGCCATGGTCGTTTATAAAATATTTTTTAATAATTACCGACCTGAGTGGTTATTTTGTCTACGTCATTTCGTCTGGAAAAATGAATAAACACCGTTCGTGTACTTATTGGAGAAATAATTAAAAGAATAAATAAAAAAGAAAAGAAGAGAGAGAGAGAGAGAGAGAGAGAGAAAGGATTAAATAAAAATTCAGGTGAAAATGATTACGATCGAGTACACAGCGTGACTGCTTTCTCTCTCTCTCTCTCTCCCTCTCCTTCACTTTCAACCCTCTCTAAATTCGTATCTAATATTTTTATCTCTAAGGCATTATTATCCCAGGTTACTTTGCAGTTATTCATAACTTTATAGTAGACCCGACCTTGCAGCCATTGCTCTCTCGTGACGAGGAGTTTCTTTTTTTTTTTTTTTTTTTTCTT
>NC_057695.1:528692-531915 GCF_014466175.1 Vespula pensylvanica
AAAAAAAAAAAAAAGAATAAAAAAAGCATATAATTCGCAAATACTCCCAACGAAAACATTTCTATCGCGAGATTCAATTTCAATTTTTGTCTTTGAAGAAAAAAAAAAAAGAAAAAGAAAAAGAGAGAGAGAGAGAGAAATAAAAAAAATAAAAAATAAACAAGAATAACCAAAAAGAAAAAATAGAAAAAATAGAAAAAATAAGACAGAAGCGAAAGAAACCAATAAACGAATAAAATAAATAAATAAATAAATAAATAAATAAACAAACGAATAAATAAAAATATCGAAAATCGTTCCAACGAAAGATATTTTCTACATCGAGCGAATTTTTATGATGGTCAAGAAGGGGTTAAGAAAAAATCGAAGAAAGAATTGAGGAATCTTTCTTTCTCTTTTTTTTTTTTTGTGTCTTTAAGAGGCAAACTACGTCGAATTAATTTCGAAACAGGGACGTAAAATTTAGGTCGCAAACGAAGGTTGAATTAGCGCCGATTCAAAAGTGGCCCCGGAGGCGAAGGACGGAGCTCTACACGTCCGACGTTAATTTAATTGAACTGTCGAACACAATCGTGCGATTGTCCTCGTCGGGTTTCATCATCCCCTTCTCCCCACTCCAACACACCGTCTCATCGCTAGTCCCCTTCCAACTAACCCCCACTATTCGCCCCCGACTAACCCCTACTACTTCGTACGTTCCTGCTACTCACAGTTGGTACCAGCAACAAATTATCGCGTTCAATAGAAACTTATTGCTATGGGACAAGAAAATCCATTAAAACCATTACAAATTATTAACAACACCCTTCGCGAGTTTTTTTTTATTTTCTATTTTCTATTTTCTCTTTGTCTCTCTCTCTCTCTCTCTCTTTTTATATCTTTTTCTTTTTCTTTTTTACTCTTCCCTTATTCGGAGACTACTATACTTCAAACGTATCAGTGGAAAGATAGAAAAACGAAGAAGGAAAAAAAAAGTTAAAAAAGAGAAGAAAAAGAAGAAAAAAGAACAAGAGGAGAAAATGAGTTGAAAAAGAAAATTGTCAGACTCGTCGGATATTTTTTCTTTTTTACTTCTTTCGCTCTTTTTTTCTTTCTTTTCTTTTCTTTTTCTTTTTTTTGGTTTATTTGTTTCTCTTTTTTCTTTTCGTAAGACAAGACTTCTGGTGGTCTTCGTAGACATATTTTTGACGGTGAAGTTTTGCTTACGTGATTGTAATAATATGTTCATGAATTAAAATTAAAAAATATAATAACGATGATAATGATCTATTGATCAACAAATTATTAATGATAATAATAATAATAATAATAATAATAATAATAATAATAATAATAATAATAATAATAATAATAAGAAGAAGAAGAAGAAGAAGAAGAAGAAGAAGAAGAAGAAGAAGAAGAAGAAGAAGAAGAAAATTAAATTACCTAATAACAAAACGATTATTAAAACACGAGCTATTTTTCTTTTCTTTTTTTTTCTTTTTTTCTTTTAAAAATATAAAATCATATTCTTCGAAGACTTCGATCAAATATAATACACACGTCGTTCAAATTACAAAATTCTACTCCTGCGAATAACAACGGAACAAAAAGAAAAGAAAAGAAAAGAAAAGAAAAACAAAATGTCTTCCCAAAAAGCAAATATATACATGCAACTCGATTTTCTCGACCATTCTACCCTATCGCGTCCAATAATTAAACGTATACGAGAGAGAACATACACGTATAGTAAAGACACACGTGAGAGATCGTATACACGTGTATCATATCGCGCGTGATTTGTTGGAAACAAAACCTAAAAAAAAAAAAATCAACCAAAAACAAAAAAGAAACCAAAACAAAACCAAACGAGAACTCCTTTTTTTTCCCCCACGAAAATCTGCTAAAACGTAAGTATTCGTAATGTGTAAGTACTCATTTTTTTTTTTTTTTTTTATTTGAACAAAATCATAAGCTGTTTTTAATCGAGTTGTCAGACTCACGCTCACGTCTATACACACACACACATACATACATACATACACACGTATATACACTCACCCTTCTTCTCTCTTTGTCTCTCTTCCTTTTCGATTCGACTTGCTTTCTCTCTCTTACTCTATTATCCCCTATCCGATCGACCCATTTTCCGGCACGCTGACAACGCTAATCGCTTTCAGGAACGACGAATTTGCTGTGCGGATAATGTTACACTCCCTATACCTACACCTGACTCCCTCTCCCACTCCCAACCCCTCCCACCCCTTCCTACCCCCTCTCAAATCACCCAACTTCGCAAACCTTCCTTCTCTCTCAACGTTTCACCCGTTCGAATTAACTACACAGTAGTTGTACAGTAGGAAAAAAAAAAAGATAGAATAAATAAATGAAATGAAAACGACAAAAAAAAGAAAAAGGAAAGAAATAAGAACCAATGGAGAAAACAAAAAAAAAAAAAAATTAATAAACTCGTTAACTTAATATAATAGACTCGTCTAACTTTTTTAAACGATTTACTTGCAGTTACTTTTCCTTAGCTCTTTCCTAACTTTTCGTTTTCTGACAAAATCAAAAATTATTTCCACTCTACGAAAATTGTCGATTACGGAATTGAGAAGTTTAAAATATGCGACGAGAAAACGATGTAAATAAATTAATTAATTAAAAAAAACAAAAAGAGAGCTTTTTCTATACGATCGAACATCTCTTTCTTTCTCTTTTTTTTTTTTTTTTTTTTTTAGATCTCTTCGAAACTTTTGTTCCTTTATATTCCTCGTCCATCTTTCTCTATTTTTCTTTTTTTTTTCTTTTTTCGTGTCGTACAAAACGAATCGTACGAAAAATGATATTTCGAATTTCTCAAGATGAGGATGAAAATGAAAATGAAAATAGAAATGAAGATTGAAAGAATATTAAACAAGGGAAAAATGGAAGAATTAAAAAGAAATAATAAAATAGAAAAAAAAAAAAAAGAAAGAAAGAACAAATCTAATTAATTTCGATAGAACAATTAACATGCTAGTGCATTGTACGTATCTACGTATTGTAAGTTAGTTAAGTAAACGTAAACTTTGTATAATCGCATTTACGTATATTAATTACATAGAATATGTACAAAACACACAAACGCATACACGCACACATTTCTCTATGTATATCCCAGACGTACTTCCAATTTCAATTAGCGCTGACATTTTACCATGAAGGAAATGTTCTCCCTATCTCTCTCTCTCTCTCTCTCTCT
>NC_057695.1:531986-547974 GCF_014466175.1 Vespula pensylvanica
TCTCTCTCTCTCTCTCTCTCTCTCTCTCTCTCTCTCTCTCTCTCTCTATCTTTAAACTGAAACGACCAGAACGATACCCTTTACATTATTATTATAACTACTTACAAGATACATAACATTGTTCGAAATAATAATCTAAATAGATAAATTAAAAATAGATATATAATATAAAAAATCGTATACATACACATGTATATAATCATATATTGTATATGTGTAGTTATATATAAAAATTATTTCTTTATTTATTTATTTATTTATTTATTAGCCAATGTTGTAATTTTAGAATCTTTGGATTAAGAAAATGAAAAGAGCAAGAAGTAAAACAGATATTGGGATAAAGTGTCTAAGAAAGGATTAATTGAATCTTTTTTTTAAATTATCTAAAAAGTTTTGATCCATTTAAAAATTTTCCAGATCCTTCAACGCTCTTATAACTAACCATATAAAAAGTACGAAAGAATATATATATGTATGTATGTATGTATGTATATAAAATATTACTACTATTATTACATACTATACATAGACACACGAATACATATATATTATTCATGTTCACGTACATATACATATAAAGTTCTCAAAAGTTATAGATATACATGTAAAATTGTAGAATGACTTATTTGACCTGAGGGAACGATTGGAGAACAAGAGGATCGAAGAACAAGTCTGAAATGAAATATATACTACACCAGGATCCATGCTTTTCATGTTTCACTTCGTATTGATGACTTTGAATAAATGAAAGAAAAGGAAAGGAAAGGGAAGTAAATAAAAAAGTAATTCTACATGCAAAATGAAAAGAGAAAAAGATGGCGACATATACAGAGAGAGAGAGAGAGAGAGAGAGAGAAATGGAGAAAAAGAAAGAGGCAGAAAGAGAAAAAGAATAAAAAATATATAACAATGATAATATTAATAATAATAATAATAATAATAATAATAATAATAATAATAATAATAATAATAATAATAATAATAATAATAATAATAAGAACAACAACAACAATGATAACAATAATAATAATAAAATGAAGAAGAAGAAAAGAGAGTACAGTATCAAAGTTCGTTCTACTTTTTTTTTTCTTTCTTTCTTTGCTCTATTTTACAACTCATAGAAAAAGAGAGAGACAAAGAGGGAAAGAGAAAGAGAAAGAGAAGGAGAGAGAGAGAAAGAGAGAGAAGAACAAAGTGTCGTGGCTTTATGCAAATTACAATATAACTTTCAACGCTCCGCCACATAGGACGACTTCTTCTTCCTCGGGGTTACGTCTCCGAACAAGTTTTTATACGAATCTTCAAGAAAGGAAAAGAGAGAGAGAGAGAAATATGACGATGACGATGATAATGAGGTCGTTGACAAGAGAAAAAGAAAAAAGAAAAAAGAAAATTTGTGTGAAACGTTTGATCTTGCCGATTATTACACTCCGACGCCATTTTGAATTTAATTTAAAAAAGAACAATTAAAAATATATATAAAATATTAAAAACACATGATGATGATTATGATGATGATGATGATGATGAGAAAAAAATGCGTATGCGTGTGCATATGCACGTGTGTTTTTTAATCCATCGATTATTATAATAATACCGACGCCATTTTGAATTTCATATAAAAAGAAAAAGAAAATAAATAATGCGAACGATATCGGTTGGAAAATATTGTAGAGAGAAATATTCGTATATATACCGACTGATCCATTTTGCAAAATATTTGCAATTACATCGATTAATTTCAAGAAAAATAAAATAAAAAAAAAAAGAAGAAGAAGAAGAAGAAGAAGAAGAAGAAAATAGTTCAATATAATTACATACTTGACAAATCCGTCGGATTGTTTTTTAATCTAACGTAACAGAGAAATAACGATTATGATTATGATAATGATTATGATAATGATGATGATGAAAAAAAAAATTATACGTTTAAGACGTTTAATCTTATCGACTAATACGATCATTCCGACGCCATTTTGAATTTGTTTTAAAGAAGCAAAAAAGAAAAGATAAGACATTTGTATAAAAAGTTTGACTAAAAATAAAAATTAAATAACAAAATATTGATTCGCCATCATCATAATCATCATCATCATCATCATCATCATCATCATCATCATCATCATCATCATTATAAATCACGTTTAGATTTATTTAAAATTTCATGAATAATAAATTCGCTGCACTTTTATGTCCGTATACGTATCTATCTGTTTTTATTTTGTTCTTTATTATTTTTTTTTAATATTATTATTATTATTATTACTATTATTATTATTGAAACGTTCTCCATTCTCATTTTATCTCTTTCGATCTTCAAATAAAACGAGCAAGTGTCCCGAAATGTTCGCGACGCTGTTGCATTTATGCCGATATGCAGATGCGAGTTGTGTTCTACGAGCTCGTCGATCCTATCGGCCCTGGCTTAAAGCTTTCTAACTTGTTCCACTTGTTTCACACAGTCTTTGTCGTGGAAAACGAAGCTACGTAACAGATACATCTATTTCATATATATATGCGTACACATGTGTATATATATAAATATACATATATAATTTATTTGTATAATATACTTTGATAAAATTATTTTTCATTATAATTATTTATTATATCTTGTGAATTAACAAATATATTATCACTGCATATTAATATATAATCTATCTTATTTTTTATTATAATTGCATATTATATATATATATATATATATTATCTGTGTATATGTACATTTTATATTTATGTGTATGTTTATACGTATGTATATATTTCTATCTATATGTACAAAGATTTTTATTCATAATGATTTATAAAAAAAAAAAAAAAAAAAAAAAGAATTAATAGAGAAAAAGAGACAACAAAGAAAAAAGAGACAGAGCACCGTAATATCTCGATTATCCTAATTAATTCCTATGATTAAATATCACTGACGATTATTATTATAATTATATAATAATTATGACCATGTTAGATACTTTTTCTTTATGATATTCCATTTATTTACAATCTCCTTCATTCATAAGTAAGTAAAAATAAAAGCAAAAAAAAAAAAAAGAAAAAAGAAGAAAAAGAAGGAAAAGAAACTCGTTCGTCTGTACTTCCTAATGAGAAATTAGACGAATTAACTCGAGTATATACAAATCTATATACGTAGATACCTATATACACATATATATGTGTATATATGCATATATATATATGTAGTAATAGCAGTATATATATATAAGCTACTACACTACACTGTTACTACACTGACTACTACTCTACTACTCTACTACTACTACAATGGCGTTCATAAAAGCGACCTCTACTAAGTCACTTTATATCTCTTTCGAGTAAACGAGGACTCGCGTGTCGACTCGACACGTTGATCTCGTTTGAGGTTAGGTGTAATTATGTACACTGTCTCCCTCTCTCTCTCTCATACGCACGCACTCGTATACATATAGGAAATATACATACTTCGATGAGACTTTATTCTCCCTTACAAAAAAAAAAAGAAAGAAAAGAAATTAAAAAGAAATTGAAAAAAGAAAGTATAATAATAACGATGATGATAATGATAATCATGTTGATGATGAAATCGTATGGAGAATAGATATATCATACATAAGATCAAACTCTGAATTATTTTTTAATTTTTATAATTTTCATAGTCCTTTAAAAAGAAAAGAAATACTTTTGATTGATTGTTAGTCGAAGTCACGCGAATTTTTTTTTTTTGTTTTCTTTTCTTTTTTTTTTCATTGGGCGATTATAAAACCATTTTATTAACTTCTTCTTAATCGTTATCGTTCGAGGTTAGATTCGTTTTTTAGAAACTTTTGATGTAAGTTGATTGGTGCAAGCACGAGAGAAATAGAGAGAGAGAGAGAGATACAAGAAACACTATTACTGTTATTACTTACTACTGCTATTACTAGTACTACTACTACTATTAGTAATAGTTGTTACTACTACCATTTTGAAGACACACACGGTATATATTTACGTGAGCTTATAATACCGGACGTAGTATATTTACGAGAATAAAATGTGATGGCACTAAATTACCGAACTTTCCAGTACTCGCCAAAATCGCCATTTTCACTCAAGATTTGATCTCGACCAATCAGAATACACGACGCTATAATAAAACGCCATGTTATATTCCGTAGGAATATATACAGGACGGATCAAAAGTTTTTAGAGTTCGAGTGACAAGATTTGCAAATATGAAACAAGGAGAAAAGAAATAAATGATAATAATAACGGTAATAAAAAAGAAAAAGAATAATAACAAAAATGTTAGTTTAAGAATTCATTTCTGGAAAGATGTAGTTTATTCATTGATTTTTCTTTTTTAAATTTCCGCTCTTTTTTTTTTTCTTGAATATGTATATGTGTGTGTGTGTGTATATATTTTTCTCGCGTTACATCAATGAAGTTAAATAATTCAATCTAAGAGTTCCATCATAAAAAATATTACTAATAGTATTACGAGAAAGAAAGAGTTATAAGTAAATTATAAAAAAGAAAGAGATAAAGAACACTGAATTAAAAACGTTGAATTAAATTAAAATAAATTAAATTAATCTTACAATTCAACATTGAATCACATTCATTGATTGTACAGCATTAATGTTTACTATTACTCGTAAAAGCTTAAGAAAACATATAAACAAAAGAAAATTAAATAGAAATAATAAATTAATTATAATTAAAAATGAATAAAATTCGATCAAACGAATCTTATAATTCTTCACCTTATTTATATTAATTGATTGCTCGAACACATGTTCCAACTATTATTATTACTATTATTATTGCTATTATTATTACTATTAAATTAATACTATTGTTATTGTTACTACTTCATACATTCTCGCATAAAGTAAAAGAATATATTCAACCGTAGTACAAAAAAAAAAATTGTTCTCTTTTATTCGAATCGAGTTTATACAGATTTTTGATAATTTATCGGGTGACGCGTATTGTCTTGAGTTGGTTCTAGCGTTACTATTGATTTTCATCCTCTCATGGACTTTAATATTCCGAAGAAGAACGTTGCTTACGTTCCCAAGAGAGTCTTGTCTCGAAGAAAACGAGAGACAGAGAAAGAGAGAGAGAGAGAGAGAGAGAGAGAGAGAGAGAGAGAGAGAGAGAGAGAGAGAGAGAGAGAGAGAGAGAGAGAGAGAGAGAGAGAGAGAGAGAGAGAGAGAGAGGAAGAGAAGAACACATCGAATAAACGAGGAAAAGAAAATTACGCGAGCGTATCGTTCGAGGGATACTAACCGTATAATTTTTCATTTAAAACAACAATATTTCACTTCTTTTTTTTTTTTATTATTTTTTTTATATATTTTTTTCTTTTCATCCTTTTCTTTTTCTCTTTGTTTTTAAAATTCTTACTGCATTAAATAACGAACGTGGCTAGCAACATATATATGTGTGTATGTAAAAAGAAATAAAAAATATATATCTGTGTAAGAATCTCTCTCTCTCTCTCTCTCTCTCTCTCTCTCTCTCTCTCTCTCTCTCTCTCTCTCTCTCTCTCTCTCTCTCTCTCTCTCTCTCTTCGTCGGACGTCTGTGCGTTAGTATCTGTGTGTGTGTGTGTGTTTGTTATACATACTTTAGTAAACGGATTAATGAGTAAACTGTTTGTTAAAAAATAGAAAAAAGAAAGAGAGGGAGAGAAGAAAAAAGTAGAGAGGAAAAGAAAGAAAAGAAAAGGAGGAAGAAAAACAACAAAATGGCAACTTAATGTGAAAGTTCGTACAATGCAAAAGACACACACACACACACACACACACACACACACAGAGAGAAAGAAAGAGAGAGAGAAATTAAATGAACAAAGAAATAATTAAAAAGGAACAGTTGGAAAAAGAACTTGTTTTTTTCTCCTCTTTTTCTTTCTTTCTTTTTTTTTTCTTAACGAAAATGTGCAATTTTTTTTGTACTTTTTTAATCCATCTTCGAACGAAGAGAAATGAGAATAAAAACGCTCATCCATTTCTGTATCTCCATCTTTCTTTCTCTCTTTCTCTCTTACTCTAATTCTGAGTCAATTTCTATTGGACGCCATCTTGAATTTTTAGATACAAGTTAGTCCATAAATTCCTAAATGAATCGAAATAAGTACTTAAGTACTCTATAAAGAAAAATAAAGAAATATATATATGTATATACACATATATATATCAACATTCTTAATTTTTAATCTTTTGACAAAAATAAATAAAAGGATACAATTTAAGTTTAATTAATCCAACAAATCAAAACCATCATGATGATCTCAAGATCATAAATAATAAATTCGAATTAACCATTCCCTTTTTCTATTTCGTAAAACAACCTTTGGAATCATACATATTTTTATTGATACGACTTTTATTGCTACTTATCACTGTACTAAAAAAAAAAAAAAAAAAAAAATGAAGGGTAAACATGGTTAAAAGAGAAGCTATTACTCTACCAAAAAAAAAAAAAACAAATCAACGATGTAGGAATGATTAAAATGGTTAAAACAAAATAGAAAAGAAAAGGTCTTTCTCGTTGTCCTACCTACTTGTGGTTATCGTACAAAAAAAGAAAAAAAAAAGACAGAAAAACAAAAAAAAGAGAAAAAAGGCTACACAAAAGAAAATGGGTGATCGAGTCGTGTATGTGGGTGTGTGTATACGTGGGGGTGGAAATGAGTAGGACGAGGGTGTAGGCGAGGTGGAACGAAATTGAAAAGAAAAGGTCGTCGACATGGAATAAGGGAGTCGATTTTTCAATTTCAGTACGAATTCAAAGGTAAGTTAGTAGGTTCTGATATATAGCAGGGTAGATGGCGTTGCGAGCTGTTCACGCGGATGGGCTTTTGGGAATTCAAACGAGTCTTGCTTGCGGAATAGAAAAAAAAAAGAAAAATGCCGAAAGAAGGGTAGAAAATAGAGAGAGAGAGAGCGAGAGAGAGAAAGAGAGACTGAATGAAAAAAAAAAGAGAAAAAAAAAGAGATGTTGGAAAGCTGTAGAAACGAAAGCACGCTCTTGTTCTTGAAACCCGTTAATTCCTCTCAAAGGTGTGATTGGCCTGGATGCGAGCCACAATATAAAATGGCGTCGCCTAGCGGCAACTCTGAAGGCTCCTTTCTGGTCAGAGATGATCAGAACTCGTCATCTGTATAGAGTACACTTAGAGTGCTTGAAAAAAAAAAAAAAAAAAAGAAATAAATGTTTCTTTTTCGTTCTCTTTCTTTCTCTTTCTTTGTACGTTTCTTTCTTTCGGTATCTAGTAATTTTTTTTTTTCTTCTTAAGAACGATATCTTCGTTTCTTTTGAAATTTTACGTGAAGGATAAAAGTTATATCTTTTATCTTATATTAATAACGTCGATTTAAGGGGGAAAAAAGAAAAGAAAAGAAAAGAAAAGAAAGATGAATTTTTGTAAGATTATTAATAAAACGTTGAAGGATATAATATGTTGGATATTTAAAAATTATTGATGTGTTTGTTAGTTTTGATATTGAATTTTACGATTAATAATTCGTGTTATTAATAATATTGTCAGTAGGGAGTGGGAGAAAGGGAAATGAATTTATCGAGTAATTTCTTTATAAATAATGAATAAAAAATATCGAACATAATGTAAAATCACAGATGTGCGAGATATTGAAAATAATAAAAATATTTACCTGTACGATATTAGATTTGATAATATTTATTGATTTTATTCATGAAGAAAGAAAATTATCAAGTAATTTCTTTGTCCAATCATTAAAATATTTACTTGATCAATATTACGTTTTATATTTAATAATCTGTCATGTTAATAATAATGACGTCAATGAGAAAATTGGAATTAATTATTAAATAAATCTTTTTCCGATTGTAAAAAGAAAAAAAATATATATAGAATGGCATATCCGCTATAAATAAGAATATCAATTTTAACAATTGAACGAATCGATATTAAAATATCATACAACAAAATTTCTTCTGTATAAACATATTATATATTTGTAAAATATGATAAATTTTAATAATTTCTCTACCTTTTTTTTTTTACTATAAAAAAAAAGGAAAAAAAAGAAAACATTGTATTCTCTTATTGCATACATACATACATACATACATACATACATACATACATACATACATACATCCATACATACATGCATACATCCATACATACATGCATACATACATGCATACATACATGTATATATATATATGTACGTAGGTACATATGTATATAAATATACATACATACATAGTTGCATATATACATACATATGTGCATAGACTATATAAATAACTAACTGTATCGAGTCGAAGTAAGATGCCGTTTAACCATTTCTTCCACATCCCTTCTCTATTTCTAAAGATATATCTCGTTAGTTGTTAAAAAAGATGAGAAGGCAATTCGCATCTCAGTCCGGAAAAGAAACGAGTGTCTCGAAGCGGCTTAATTACATAAAAAAAAAGAAAGGGAGAAAGGGAGAAATAGAGAGAGAGAGAGAGAGAGAGGGAGAGGGAGGGAGGGAGGGAGGGAGGGAGAGAGGGAAAAAGAAAAAAAAAGAAAGAGGAAGAAAAAAATGAGAAAAACATAAAGAGAGAAAGGGAAAATAAAACTTAATTACATACACAAAAAAAGAAAATAAAAAATGCAAAAAATGGAGGGAGGGAGAGAGAGAGAGAGAGAGAGAGAGAGAGAGAGAGAGAGAGAGAGAGAGAGAGACATACTTTGACCTTAGAGTAGTATCCCGACGTAAAACTTTGTAATTGATTACAAAAAATCGATTATTACTTTTTTCGAAATTTCTTATAATTAAAAGCTCGTAATTAATAATTAAGCATTCAACTTAACAAGCAAGTAATTTTATAATTTGTGAAACAAAATAAAACAAAAAAAAAAGAAAAGAAAAGAATAGAAGTTGACTTTATAGTTTTAAAAAATCGTCTCGAAGATGTGTTATTAATTTTCCTTTTTTTCTCTTATCGATCGATTCATTTATTTATTTTTAGAATTATCCTAAAGATTTTTTAATCCACCTTGTACATTTCTCTTTCTCTCTCTCTCTCTCTCTCTCTCGTTCTTTCTTTTTCTCTCTCTTTCTATTTCTATCTCTCTATCTCTCTATATCTGACTATATATGTAAATACGTGCTTGCATATAATTATATGTGTAGATGTGTGCTACGCGTTTCTGTAAATAAATAACTCGTTCGTTTAATCAGTATTCGAAATCCGAAATACATGTTGTTAATAATGACACCATCGCCGACTGATAAGGATACAGTAGGATTAATTATTTGCATCTCGTTATATCGATCGTTATCTCCGCATACCAATGATATTTATTATATAATTGTATATCTCTGTATATATATAAGTATGTATGCTACTATATTCGTATATGTATGTATGTATGTATGTATGTAATATAGGTGCATATATTACATAAATTACATATGTATATCACATTACGAATAGAGAGAGAGTGAGTGAGTGAGTGAGTGAGTGAGTGAGTGAGTGAGTGAGTGAGTGAGTGAGAGAGAGAGAGAGAGAGAGAGAGAGAGAGAGAGAGAGAGAGAATAAAAAAAGAGAAAAAAAAATACCTACATCGATTATCGATTATCGATATATATATAATGGTATAAAAATCTGTTTTCTTTTTGATATATCGTTTTTTAATCGTCGATTAAAAATAAGATGCCATTTCAAACTTTGCAAATATTAATTTATATACCGATGTAATTGTAACATACACATATATACATATATACACATACACACGTAGAAATCTGTATAATAGAAATTCAACATAATAATAATATATAAAAAAGAAAGAAATCAGAAAAAAGAATAAAAAAAAAACAAACAAAATACGAACGATCGATCAAATCAAAGCATCTATACAACTATATATCGATATATATATATATATATCTATACATACACACAAAATATATATCGATATACATCGTTATTGCGATATTATTATTTATTAAAATTTAAAGACCTACTACTTTTACGTAAAATGTATGAATGAAAATAATTTCTCATTGAAGATTTACAGGTGATGCGAAGTGAGAGAGACATGAGGAGATACGAGAGACAAAGACAGACAGACAGAGAGAGAGAGAGAGAGACAGAGAGACAGAGAGACAGAGACAGAAACAGAGTGAGTAAGAGAAAGAAAGAGAGAGACAGAGAGTGAGAGAGAGAGAGAGAGAGAGAAGACAACGTAGAAATTTCTATCCGCCGAAGCTAAATTCGTAGCTATGAAAGTTTCAAACAATTTGCAGCAAGTGGTGATGGTTGTACCGGTAGTGGGAGAAGGGAATAAGGGTGGTAGGGAGAGAGAAGAGGGTGGTGAGAACGGCCGAGAAGTGGCATAGTAAAGAGTAGGGATTGGAAGAGGGGTGTACGAAGATAGGGGTATGAGGGGAGGAAAGGAGGTCTATTATTGCACATTTAACTCGACAAATAGGTACTGGCTCGGAAATTACTCTTGAGCTCATAGAAACTCCAATTTCTCGCGCTATTGCAACTGGTATCGCTTGCATTCTCTCTCACTTTCTCTCTCACTTTCTTTCGCTCTCTCTATTTCTCTGTCTTTCTTACTCTCTCACTCTTATTCTCTCATTCACACTTTCTCATTCATTCTCTCTCTGTCTAACTTACCTTATTTCTATCGAAATATCTTCTAGGTTTCTACGAAAGCCTTCATGAGATTCACCCATTAAAAATTTCCCCTTTCATTATATATATATATATATATATATATATATATATATGTGTGTGTATTAATGTAAATAATAATTAATTATATATTATTAATAATTATAAATATAATTATAATTATTAATTAATATTATGTATGTATGTATGTATGTATATATAATATATATACAAGTATATGTATGTGTGTCAGTTCCTTTACATTATATACTCTTAAGCAAATTATTACTATTATTATTTGTTACTTGTTATTATAATTATTATTTTTTATTATTATAATGTTCTTCAATTAAAAGTCTCACGTGACTCATTTTTCTTCTCTTTCTCTCTCTTCTTTTTCTCTTTAGTGAATGAAACGCTATCTCGATACGAAAGTGTCACGTGACTCCTTTTTCTTCCTCGTTCTTTCTTTTTTTTTTTAGTCAATGAAACGCTATCTCGATGCGAAAGTGTTACAAGACTTTTTTATTTTTTCTTCTACTTCTATTATTTTATATAAATACATATACATATTTATATATATATATATATATATATAAATCAATGAAACGCGATCTCGTACGAAACTATCACGTGACTTTTTTCTCTTTCTCTTTTTTTTTTTTTTTAATTATTTTTTTCTTGTTTTTTGTGAATGAAAACACGATCCCGATGCGAAAAGTGTCGCAACACGTGTGACTTCGTAAGCAATCTACGTTCAATCCGAAGTCACGTGATTCTATTTTTTTCTTTTATGTCAACTAAACGATCTCGACTCGAAAAACGTTTCGCACGGTTGTCTGTCTTTGCGGTAAATTTAAACGATCGCCATTGAGAAATGTCACGTGACGCTATTCGAACCAATGATCTTTCGTATCTAAAGTCACGTGACAATTTTTTAATTAAAATGAAAAAGCATCTAGATCGATCAGCGATTACGTGACACTGCTAACCAATGAAATAATGTTTAATGATATTCTCACATGATTTCCACTTTTTTAGGGACAAGAAGAGAAATGAGGAGAGTTATTAATCAATCGTTGATAATTATGATAAAAAGGAAGAAAAAATAATAGGAAAAAGAAAAAGAAAGATAGATAATGACAGAAGATGTGAAATAATATGAAAGAAAAAGAAATAAATAAAAAAAATAAATACAATTTTTCTTTTCTCATATTTCACTGGGACAAATGTATTAAGCCAAAACAATTGCTTTGTGGTACATACATACATATAAATGTATGGTGTGTGTGTGTGTGTATGGGTGTGAGTGTGTGAATCGATCTTCTCGTTCTATTAGTACGTAATATTACGAATTACTAACCCGAAGAAAGATAACCCCTACGAAATCGAAAGTTTCTGCCAGATTGCTTCACATCTTTGTCTGTGTTTTATTCGTGTATGTGTATGTCTGTGTGTGTATATAATCCTCCATGTTTTCAACCATTTTGCTTTTCCTAACCTCACTACAAATATCTTGATAATCATTTTGTCAATATGGCGAAACAATAAGGATAATTTTCTTCGCAAATTATGGATTTCGCAAATTATGGAGATTCGTATATATATACATATATATATATATATTCTCTACATGATTAGAGACCAAGAATTTCTAGGTAATTTTAAATATAAATTAAACTTTTTTCGATATCTATCGGACTAATTTGTTTTTTTATCCTTCATTCTTTTTTATTAATTCATTTATTAATTAATTCATTCATTCATTTATTCATTTATTTATTTATTACATTATACAACCACAAGCTTGAATTAATAGTAGCATACTTACAAAATTTTGAGAAAATAAAAAAGATATATATATATAGTTATTTATTTTTTAAATTATCAAGGAACTTTTGGCCACCCTAGTCAGTCCACACTCTCTCCTCCCAATCCTCTCCATCGTTTGAGCTTTCCTTTTTCTCTAATTTTTTTTCTGTCCTCTCTCTCTCTCTCTCTCTCTCTCTCTCTCTCTCTCTCTCTCTCTCTCTCTCTCTCTCTCCTTTTTTTTCATAAATGTTCCCATCATTCACAAAATTTTTTTTCCAACGTAATTTCAAAAGTTTCTCGTGTCAGATCCCCTACGATCCCCGTATCGTTCGTAATGCTTTCTCCTTCGCTCTAATTTTTTCTCTTTATCCCAACCCTCCTCCATAAAATTTTTATTCCTATCATTCGCAAAATTTTACATATAAAATATATAAATTAAAAGTAGTTAATGCGTATGATCATATTTAATTAAATGTTACAAAGTTTCGTACTTTTAATATAGAGGTATATATACATCTTTATATATTTATATGTGTATGTATATATAAGAATGACAACTTTTGTAATTATTCTTTAGAAAGAAAAAAAATGAAAAAAAAAAAAGAAAAAGGAACTATATATATGTGGATGCCTGCGTGTACACACACAGACGCACCTACCCCCATAAATACATACATACATACATACATACATACATACATACATACATACATACATACATACATACATACATACATACATACATACATACATACATACATACATACATACATACATACATACATACATACATACATATATATATATGAAAAAAATTTGCTATTATATGCTTGTCGAGTCAGACTCGACAGAGAGACCACAAAAGCTTACTAAAAAGTCTCTCTCTCTCCCTCTCTCCCTCTCTCTCTCTCTATCTCTCATTCGTACAAGGACAAAGCTTCGCCAAGAAGATGAGACAGAAAAAAAAGAAGAAAGGATATTTTAAAAAATAAAAAAAAATAAAAAAGAGGGAGATAGAGGGAGATATAGAGAGATAGAGAAGCCAAAAGAGTTCACAAAAGAAGGAAGATAACGACGAAGAAGAAGAACAAGAAAAAAAACGAGAGAGAGAGAGAGAGAGAGAGAGAGACAGAGACAGAGAGAAAAAAAGAGACAAAAAATAAAGGAAGGAAGCGAGCTCTCTCATGAAACTCTTACCTCCCCGTCGTCATCCTCGAAAATGGCGGTCCTTTTAAGGCGTAGCTAGAGATAGGAACGACGCCATGCGATTTTCTCTCTCTATCTCTCTCTCTCTCTCTCTCTCTCTCTCTCTCTCTCTCTCTCTCTCTCTCTCTCTCTCTCTCTCTCTCTCTCTGTTTCTCGCTATTTCTATCTCTCTCCTTCTTTATCTTTCTCTCTATCTATCTCACTCCCTCTGTAATCATACGCAAAATTTTCTCTTTATTATAAAAGAAGATAGTTTTGCGCATATGCTTTATTTTGTGTTTCTATGTGCGAGTGTGTGAGTTTAACGAAAGAAAATAGACTGAGAAAGAGAGAAGGATTATTAATTATATATAAGACTTTACTTTTTAAAGAGCGTATGATATATATTACGTATGTATGTATGTATGTATGTGTGTGATATATATTACGTATGTACGTATGTATGTATGTATGTATGTATGCAACGTGCGTGAGGAAATTTTATTTAAGGTTTGTTTTATGATGAGAAATTTTTACGATCTAAGATATTGCGTGTTGGGTGTGGGTTTGTGTATATACATTATTTTTTATTATATATATATATATATATATATATATATATATATGTAAAAGCACATAAATTTGAATATTGGCAGACTCTGAAATTAATTTTGACTTTAATAACAATAAAATTGAATTAACATTTTATTACATTATATCAATTCCTTATTAGAATTATATATTTCGACAAAATTACATAGCAATATATTATGAATATATTATAAAACCAAAATTATACGTATGAATGTTATATAAAAAAAGATTCTACAAAAAAGAAGATTTCTTTTTTCCTTCCTTCCTTCTTTCTTTCTTTCTCTTTTTTATTTCTATCTCTCTTTTGAAATTTACATGTTACATATACAACCATTGTTACATGTAATTATCACTACTATTATATTACAGTTCAAAGAAATTCACTGGACGTTTTTATAATGAGACAACGTAGTAGAAAAAAAAAATAAATAAATAAATAAAGAAAACAAGAAAAAATAAACAACAACAACAACAATCTATAATTTACAAATAATAAATGCTGTCTCAAACGATTAGTCGTTTCAACGTCCACTTAACGTCCGTATCATACATAAAGTATCTCCGTATAAATCATACATAGTAAAAGTGATCGATAGCGTATCTATCATACATAACATATATACACAACTATACACCTACATAGAAACCATATATAACATATATCGTCCAGCCATAAATAGCGTGACGTGAACTGTGCGCGAGAAATTTTTACGGAACGTTTTGTGACCGTCAACCGTCAAACGTCAACCCTTCGTCCTTACTCTCACCCTCAACATCACGTAATTTCCTTTAACCTCTTTAACAAATTAAAAAAAAAAAAAAGAAGAAGAAGAAGAAACGCGTTCGCATTTTGCATCGTAATGTCTAACGAGTTGCATTAGAAACAAAACGACATAAAAAAAAAAAACAAAAAAAAAAGAAAGAAAGAAAGAAAGAAAAAGATTCCTTTCGAGAAAAAGAAAAATGGAAGAAGATAGAAGTCCTCAGAATTGTCGACGCCATATTGGAAAATTATTTCGTCGTCGTCGTCGTCGTCGTCGTCGCCATCGTTGTTGTTGTTACTATGTCTTTAAAAAGAAAAAAGAACAGAGAAGAATGAAAGACAAAAAAAAAAGGAAAAAAACTACCTGATTTCTCCCCAAGCAGCAAACCCTTTCCCTTCTCTAATTCCCCAAGCTAGTCCAACTAGTCAATTCCCTAGAAATTTAAGATGGCGGAGCTAACTCGCGATGAACCAACAAATCTACAAGCAAACAAGCGCAAACATACATACACAGAGATGTAGACGGACATGGATACACGGTAGACACATAGAAGGATATATATATACGTGTATGTATGTATGTAACATATTTTAACCTCCTATCGTAAAAGCGAACTCTCGATCATGGAATATACGAGAGAAATCAGGTACACCAGGGAGATCCGAAACTATTTGCCATAGGTTTATCACGACACATAGACATACATAGAGAGAGACACACACACACATATATATATACATCACAAATAAGAAAAATATATGTGTGTGTATGTATGGATGTGTATAGTCTATACGTATGTACTTATGTACTCCATCTTTTCGTCCGATAGCTATGATACATATATACCTATCTAGATAAATAGATAGATGGATAGATAGATAGATGAATAGATATACCAAACTGAGTAAAGTCGAATTCTCTGTTACGAATTTTCTCCCAACCCAGCTCTCTCTCTCTCTCTCTCTCTCTCTCTCTCTCTCTCTC
>NC_057695.1:548074-553705 GCF_014466175.1 Vespula pensylvanica
TTCTTTCCTTATCGTAAAAAAAGAAAGAGAGAGAGAGAGAGAGAGAGAGAGAGAGAGATACAAAATACTGGAGTGGTAATGTAAGAGAGGATCGATTCGATCGAATCTCTTGGTCTCTATAGAGAAAGTACTAAAGAAAGAAAAAGATAAAGATAATACTATGTACATATGTATATGTATATATACATATATATATATATATATAAGCCTTGCGGCACAGCTTACTTCTGTGGTAATACACTCAAGGGATTTTCACACATATACATACACAAATTCGTTTAAAGACCCACCATCATATCGCTGTATATATGCATATATGGATCTGTCTATCTATCTATATACGTACATACGTATCTACATACATAAGTACATATGTATGTATGTAAAATGTATGTATGTATGTATGTATGTATGTATGTATGTAGATCGCGAAGAGATTGGAAAAGGTGGTATGCACAATTTCGCTTGAAACGGGTCAAGGGTGATTAAGGAGCCCTCGTGTGAGATGGAATGGAGGTCAATGGGATTCGCCCTGGCTCTTACTTGTCCGAGAGGAAGTCTCGAAGGTATCTAACCCTCGACCATCCCTCTACCATCCCTTAGAATGTCCCTCTACCCTCTATCCTTCAACCTTACACCTGCTCGACTATTACTTCGCATACGTATATAAGTATACACGTGTATGTGTATACAGATAAGTTGGAACCGTGAAAAAAAAAAAAAGGAAATAATAATTAGCCTTGTGTTCTTCTTTGCAATTTTTTTTTTCTACTCCTTATTTCTACGTTAAACGTTATTTCTTTATTTCCATCTGTTCAGTACTCACCACCACCCATCTTCTTTCTTTCTTTTTTTTTTTTTTTTTTTTTAATGATATTGATTCTCATAGCGAGTCGATAAAAATCGATAAGAATTCAGGACAAGAGAATTAAGGACTGATGTTATTTGATAGTTAATTACGGGCGCCATTTTGGATTGGTAAGTACGATTCGTTAGAGTCGATTTTATCTTATTTCTTTTTATAATTTTGATTCCAGATGGTAATGGATTAATGTTAGAGAAAGGGAGAGAGTGAGAGAAAGAGAGAGAGAGAGAGAGACAGACGTATCGACAACGGAACGTCGTTAGATCGTTCTAGAAATTCTGAGATTATTCGTAATAATGTCCTTAGAGAGCATATTAAAAGTCACTGGGGAAATCGAGTTTGTCAATTGCACCTGGAAAATAATCATCCGTCTATTTCTTATCGTTCTTTATTCTAAATTGATATATATATATGTGTGTGTATGTATGTATGTATGTATGTATGTATGTATGATATATTTAAAAAATATATATATATGTGTGTGTATATATGTGAGTGCAATATATTATATATACGTATATATAAAAGTATTATATAATACTTTTTCATTATCTCGCGTGTTCGCTATCTTCTTTCTACATGTGCATGTGTGTGTTTTCTAATGTTCTCTTTTTATTTCGCTCACGTCTAATAATTTTCTTTTAAATTGGTTAATCGCATGAATCACGAAAAACGAAACAGATAAAATAAGAAAGGTCTAATCGCATTCGAAATACTACGATTATTGTTATTTTTAATTTCTAAATGACGTAATAACCTTTCTAACGAATCTTTATCCGCGATCGTATAAATTCTAGAATGGATAAGGAAAAAGTGAAGAACATAAAAAAAGAAAAAAGAAAAGAAAATAAAGGAAAATATCTGTTTGCACAGGAAATATCGTGACTACTGAATAATCCTAAGTAGAGTAGTCGAAAATTTTCGTTTGAGAAAAAAAAAAAAAGAAAAATGAATGAAGAAAAAGGAAAACAAAAATTTATATTCCTTCGCTCTCTCTCTCTCTCTCTCTCTCTCTCTCTCTCTCTCTCTCTCTCTCTCTCTCTCTCTCTCTCTGTCTGTCTTTCTATTTGTCTATCTATCTTTCTCTCTCTCTCTCAAGAAAAAAAGAAGAAAAGAATAAAAAAAAAATATTACATATTTAATGGACCAAAAATGGGTTACTTCGATGTCTAAGAAATTATTCAATCGAGACGAGAAGAAGGGTGGAGGAAAAAGGATATACTACAAACTCAGAACACGTTTTACGTTTTCGCGACAGCTTGAAATGCATTACTCGTAGTCCGATTGAGTAACACGGTGTCGATCGATCGTAAATCTGTGACATGCATTCGCGAAGAATGATTCATGAAATATCTTTTTATAGAACGCGAGAAAGAAAGAGATAGATAGAGATAGAAAGAGAGAGAGAGAGAGAGAGAGAGAGAGAGAAACCTTCAGAAAACGATTTACATTTTTACATGGATAGACAATCGACTCTCGTTCGTATGCGTTAGTATCTGCCATCTTGTTTTTCTTCCTAACCTTCAAATGAAAAATTCGTTCGAAATAAAAAATTTCTATTATTTCCAACGAATTTCATTCGATCTAACAAATACGTAGACACGATTTATAAATCGAATTATTTCATAAATTTTAAATTGATATTATAAATTAAATTTTGTTAAATATCATGGCTTTTGATCGGTGAACGAGTTAACCTTTAAATAAATTTAAATAACCTAATAACCTTTATATAATGATAATAAGGATAAGGATGATCAATTTTTAAAAAGAAAAAAGTGAACTTTGAATTTTATTTAATCTTGAAGAAAAGATTTTTTTTTTTTTATCTTTCTGCACTGATAATTCGATCAGCTTTTTAATCGAAAATCGAATTCGCCATTTTACGAATCTAGTTTTATTGAGTTACAAAGATTTATTTGACGTATGTGAAATTCAATTATTATTATTGTTTTTGTTGTTATTACCTTTTTTTTTTATAAATGCGATTGTATTTGTAGCTAGTGCAAACAATTTTTCGAATCTAAACAACACTCTTAACGATTTATGGTAGAAAAATACTGAGATCAAAATTTTGATGTTGCACGAAATTTATAGTTGAAATACAATGGATATCTCTTTCTTTTTTTGTTTTGTTTTTTCTCTCTTTTTTTTTTTTTTTTTTTTTTTTTTTTTTCATAAATTCATCAACGTAGTTTAGAAAAATCCATAAATGTAGTTTCGAAGAAGATATATCAAACTACGAAAAAAAAAAGAAGAAGAAAAATAGAAAAAGAAATCAATTTTTTGATTCGACAAAAAAGAAAAATTAAAAATCTAATCTGTCATGAATGAATAAATTAAATTAATAAATAATTTCCGTGAATGAACTTTGCCAATCAAAAAAAAAAAAAAAAAAAAAAAAGAAATGGAGCGAGAAAGAAAAAAAAATAACCTACCATGACATAAAATCTTAATTATTAATTATTAATCAATCAGATTCAATTAAATTAAAATATATTATATAACATTAAATTGCATTTACAATTGAATCGAATGAGATCGATTAAACGAATGATTAACAAAATCCAATGATTTATCAGTATTAATTTCTTTCGAGATTTTCGATATAAAATATAACGATTGAAAAAAAAGAATCCTAAGAGAGATTAATCATTGGCCCGAATCCGACATGATCGTTTCTATCGTCTTAGATAATCACTTTATCGATGTTCTGGGAGATGGAATGAAAAATTCGGTGCGGAGGTAGTAAAGGGGTGGAGGTGGAGGCGGAGGAGAGAGTAGATGGGGTTGAAAATGTCAGAGGTGAATAAATCCTAAAAGTTAGACAATATTTTATTAGAATCGAAAAGTAGTTAATTTATGGTCACCGAGTATATATATATATACATACATATACATACATACATATACATACATACATACATACATACATACATACATACATACATACATACATATATATGTGTATATATATATATATATCTACCTACTTACTTGCTCGTAGGTAGCAATTCGATTTGGCAGGAACGTACATAGATAGAGTTGTACCTGTACGTAGAATGTCCCCCAGAATTTCCGACAATATCTCTCCCTGGAGACCTTGAGGTTATGTTAGGTTAGGTTAAGTTAGGTTAGGTTAGGTTAGGTTAGATTAGACTACGCTAGGAGGTTAGGTTACCTGGCCAGTTACTAGCTAGCAAAGTGAGAAACGCAAGAGAACGAACTTGAACGGTCGGTTGATGCCTTCGCACGGTGTTTCATTTGATTTTCTGTTTCTACTAGTCAACTATTTACAACTAGGATAACCTAGGTACTCGCTACTACTATTGGTTGACGTCGTTATTCTATTCTGACGTCACAGTTCAACATCCATTTTTATTTCATTGAAGATTTATGGACCGAGTCAACAACGATTATCTCTCTCTTTCTCTCTCTCTCTCTTTCTTTCTCTCTCTATCTCTATCTCTATTTCTCTTTCTATCTGTGTTTTTTTATTATTGATGGTAGGACCAAAAATTTCTCGGTGATTTTTTTTTTTTTTTTTGTTAATTAAAAATTACTCCAGAGCTAATTTTTTTTTCTTTTTCTACCACTCTCCCCTTCGAACTTCGTAAAACTAAACGAGCTTAGAAACCTTTTTTTTTGCGTCCACGTATAAGAGTTTATGTCTTTTTATTTATTTATTTATTTATTTGTTTTTTTTCCATAAATAATCTCAAAATCGTGTTTGTAAAAAAAAATTGTAGATTTATATATACATATATACGTATGTGTATGTATGTGCATAGAAACACAAGAAGTTAAATTAGGGGAATCAAAAGTTACTAGACGATGTTTAAAAATCGTTCGAGAACTTCATTTACGTAGACTCGAGCTAAATATTTTTTTTTTTTTGCAAACTCTAAAAAATGTTCCTAGGTTTGTGGTTTTAGAATTGGTGATTAACGGAGTTCGTTCGTAAATAAATTTTGTTTCTCTTTTTACTATCCGTCATTTCGTTCGTAACCTTCGTAAAACAAATACGAAATAAAATATTTTATTTATAATATAAAACATTATAAGATATATTATATTATATAATAATAATATACGCATATATTCGAATATAAAATTCAACATTTCACATAAAAAAAATTCATTTACGTGTAAAAACCAAATGTACACAGATAAACATTTACATACGTACATACAATATATCTCACTTAATGCTAACAAATAGATCTACAAACATATCTGTGGATTTAAAACAAGAAAAAAGAAAGGAAAAAAAATTGCTATTATACCGTAAAACCACTAGAAACGCTTTAACATCGCAAAGAAAAAGAAGAAGAAAGAAAGAAAGAAAGAAAGAAAGAAAAGAAAAGAAAACGACTCAAGAAAAAGAACTCAAGTACTTAGAATGATAGCTGTTCGAGTTTGTCACAAGACTTCGAACGAGCCGTAGTATCTCGAATCGATAACAATCTCGCGTGCTTGAATATGATAAGCGATGCTAAGATGACAAAGAAAGAAAGAAAGAAAGAAAAAGAGAGAAAGAGAGCGAAAGTGATAGTGAGAGTGAGTGAGAAGCATTACTCCAAAGGAACAAAATTTATACGCACGTTTCGTGATTGATGGCTGCATTACAGGACACTATCGGAAGCTTTCTCGATATTTTCTTACATCGAATATTTTCAATTCTCATGATTAATTGCAATTTCAAAATTATCTGATCGTTTCAAAAAAAAAAAAAAAGAAAAGAAAAAAGAAAGAAAAGAAAAAGA
>NC_057695.1:553805-558148 GCF_014466175.1 Vespula pensylvanica
CTCTCTCTCTCTCTCTCTCTCTCTCTCTCTCTCTCTCTCTCTCTCTCTGCAGCCGCCATTTTGAAACGCTCTCGAAATAATGGCTAACCATCGTGTTACCTGTTAGGTAGCGTCGTGAAAGTAATTTGGAAAATTCGTGCGATCATTCTAACAAATGTACGCAATTTGCTAAAACGTTTCGTGCCGATCCCCTCTCCAACCCCCACCATCACCACCCTCCTCCTTCTCCACCTCCTCCTCTTCTTCTTTCTGCTACTTCTACTTTTCTACCCCTCCTCCTCTTACCACGACTTTCTTATAAATTATTTTTTAACTGGCAACGACGTACATCGCGTCAGTGTATTTGTTTGTTGGTTGTTGTTTCTGAGTTTATTTTAATTGTATAAGGATATGTATGTATGTATGTATGTATGTATGTATGTATGTATGTATGTATTTCTATCGGTAGAAATTAAAAAAAAAAAAAAAAAAAAAAAAAAAAAAAAAAAAATCGTCGTAGCTCTCATTTCCCACAAAATTTTATTTCACCCTGTGGTATAATAAGATTTAAAAAAAAAAAAAAAGAAGAAGAAGAAATAAGAGAAATTAATTTAAAAAAAAGAAAAGAAAAGTAATATAGGAATGTTCTGTACTGCGGTAATACATAATTATTATAATTATAATAATATCAGTAGTAAATGTAATATGTAATAATTATAATGATTATAATAATTATAATAATATAACATAGAATATTCTTTTAATAAATAATATAAAAAGAACAATAAAACTGTATACAATTTTAGTTCCTTCTTTTTTTTTTTTTTTTAATTTTTTACATACACACATATGTATATAAAATGATATTATTATATAATAAAAAAAAAAAGAATATTATATAAAATACAATATATCGAGTATTCCCTCTTAATCATAAGTTTCAAGTATTTGTTTGGAAAACTTTACGAATACCACTCTCGTAAGATATAAAACGACAAGAAATATATTATCTTCCATTGTTATTCGAAAGTCCAATAGAATCGGATTGTAATAGAATAGAAGATCTAGGAAGAAATTTGATATGAAACAAGATAAGACATCACAATCCTTCGCGACTCCCTTTACTGCCATATTCTCGCAACTTTTATTCATTTTTATTTATTTTTCTTCTTCTTTTCTTTTTCTTCTTCGAGAAATTTTTCAAGAAATTCTACTCGAATGTAAAAAAAAAAAAAAAAAAAAAAAAAAATGACTAATCTCTCTCTTTCTTCTTTTCTATCTGAAATAGAACGGAATACCTTCAATTTTATTCTTTACTTTGACTAGCAATCGCTACAAAAAAGAAGAAAAAAAAAAAGAAAAAAAAATGAAATAGAAAAAGAAAGAAAGATAAAAATAAAATGAAGGGAAAAAGAAAAAAAAATACAGAAAGAAAAAAAAAGAATAAAAAGAAGTAAGACTCAACCCTTGAAAATCTTATTCGCAACCCTTCCCATTATCACTAACACCGAACATAACACTTTACCCTCGTATATATATATATATACACATACATACATATATATATGTATATATACACACACATATATATACACGTATAACACATACGTACACACCAAAGATAAGTACCATCTTACGAGAAATATCTACGCCATATTTTATACAGAAATCCTATACCACTACCAGACGTACAACTCAACGTCGAGAGTTTAGTCTCTCTCTCTCTCTTTTTCTCTCTCTTTACAATGTGATCATAGTACATAGTATCTCCTAATATACACATATACACACATACATATACACAAAGAAAAAGAAAAAGGAAGAAAAAGAGAGAGATACATATCAACGTGAATGCACTTGCACTCGTATGCACATACACGCGTATCATACACACACGAACACAGAAAGAAAGAAAGAGACAGAAAGAGTCACTTTTTAGATCCACATCTCTATTTTTCTCAGTGTAAGCTCGAACTCGATCGTTTTAGCCTCGAGCAAAAGATCGTTTCACGGCAACCCAACTAAATTCTTACATTCTGACTTTTCCTTCTTTCTTTCTTTCCTTCCTTCCTTCCTTCCTTCCTACTTTCTTTCTTTCTTTCTTTTCTTCCATCTTTTCATTTTTCTTTATTTCTTCCTTTCATTTCTTCCTTTCTTTCTTTCTTTCTTTCCTAAACCATTATACGTGTCCTCGTCGAGAAATCGAATGGGGAGAGCCTCTCTGGAAGTCGTTTTCTAACTTAGAAGGGGAAGAAAAAGTGATATAACCGTAGGACTTTGGCCGACGGTATGTTACGTCGATAAGGAAGATTACGAGGTTACCGACCGAACGAAACTTCTACTTTTACTTCCACTTCCACTTCTACTTTTTCTTCTTTCTTTCTTTCTTTCTCTCCTTTCTCTTCTTTCTCTTTGTCATTTTTTTCTTATTTTTCTTTCCTCTCATTTTTCTTTTACCTACCCTCCCAACTACCTCCCAGACACCCACCCACTTTCCCCTATCCATACTTTCAACAACTATATTCCTATATCAACGTTTATTATTTCTTGTCAAGTTCCAGAGAAAAATATTAGACGGTCCACGTCGTCGAATAAATCGTACACGGTTAATTTTCTTATCTCTTTCAGGTTTTTCTTTTTTTTTTTTTCTTTGTAACTTTTACAATTCGAAATAAAAATAAAGAAAAGAGAGAGAGAGAGAGAGAGAGAGAGAGAGAGAGAGAGAGAGAGAGTGAAGTTAAAAAAAAAGGAAAGGGTTGCAAAGATTCTATACATCTTCTTTCTCTTTCAGTTTTTTTTTCTTTTTTTTTTTCGAGCAACGTTCACCACCCACTCACCCCTGACCACCGCCATCGCATCACCTCTTAACCTCACAACCCCTCCGAGCAGATTTGAACTCTCGTACGTGGAATATTTTATAAATGTGAAAGAGTGTGAAAAAATGCTTAAGTATTACGAATGGTCAAAAAAAAAAAAAAAAGAAAAAAAGAAGAAGAAGAAGAAGAAAAAGAAAAAGGAAAGAAAGAAGAGAGAGAAAAAAGAAAATGGGTCGAGAGTTTAAAAAGACGTTGGTCCGGATCCTGTCGTTGGTTATTATGTGTTAGCATTGTATTTACGATATAAGTAAGTAAGTAAGTAAATAAGTAAGTAAGTAAATAAGTAAGTAAGTAAGTAAGTAAGTAAGTAAGTAAGTAAGTAAGGAAATAAATAAGTAAGTTCATGGATTATAAAACGAGTCACCCTGTAGATTCTCGTTGAAGTTATAAAACGATTCACCCTGTAGATTCTCGTTCAAGAGATGTAAGAGACGATTTACCAAGGTGGTCAGGTCTCGCGAACATTAATAGACGCTGCGAGACGCTTACGTCATGAAATTACGAAAACTTCGGAAAGGGACGTGCTAGTAATAGAACGTTCAAGAGAGACACAGAAATACATACATACATACATACATACATACATACATACATACATACATACATACATACATACATACATACATACATGTATGTGTATATATTGTATACATATATATATATATATATATATATATATATATATATAGAGAGAGAGAGAGAGAGAGAGAGAGAGAGAGAAATGAAGTGCAAGAATGTGAGAGAGAAAAGAAGAGGTTGGTGAATGGGGTTGGTTTTATATGATGGTAGAAACGTCACTCGACGGCACGTCTGCTCGAGGCGGAATGAACCAAGTGTCGATTCGAATCTCCGATATCCGGCTAGGCACGTAGCTATGTAACCCATTGGGATGAACAAAGAGAGTGAGAGAGAGAGAGAGGGATAGATAGATAGCTAGATAGGTAGGTAGGTAGGTAGGTAGGTAGGTAGGTAAAGAGGGAAAGAGATAGAGCGTGTTGCTACTTATGGCCGTTATATCAGCAATGTTGGCTTCCGAATCGACTGAATAGCTTGCACACAATCAAACAGGAAGGATTTTCTGTGGACCTGTTGGCACTTGATATATGTGTGTGTGTGTTATGTGGATATGTATGTATGTATATATATTATGATATTGTTACCTTATTAACAAACGCCTACTTGATAAATCTTTCCCCCGCAAGACTGATCAAATACACTTTTATTTTTATCGTTTATACATGTAGGTATGTGTGCAGGTGGGTAGGGAGGAGAGTGTGTATGTTGTACGAGTTTGAATAATTATTAGGTTGGACTAAGAATGATCCGATGAATTTGTGCAAGTGGTTTTAGGTGTTTATATGTAGGTGTTCTTGGAAAAAAAAAAAAAAAAAAAAAAAAAAATGAAAAGAGAACTTATATATATATATTTTTTCTTTTTTTTTTTGTTTTGGGAAAATTTACGACAATATTTTTTCACTATTCCATTAC
>NC_057695.1:563248-569889 GCF_014466175.1 Vespula pensylvanica
TCTAAAACACACTGAGATTAACGGTAAGCGTCAGTTCGGATTATAAAAAGTTCTCCGAGAGAATAAAGTACAGAGCTTTGAAACACTTTTCTTATTCTTATTCTTATTCTTCTTCTTCTTCTTCTTCTTCTTCTTCTTCTTCTTCTTCTTCTTCTTCTTCTACGCGAACTTGTACTTACGTAAAACTCCGAGGGTATTGTTACGCGCGCGTAAATTCAATTTTGTTAGGACGACGACGACGACGACGACGACGACGGCAACATGGCCGATATTAGATATCCCGAGAAATTACTCCTTCTTTCTTTCTCTTTCTTTTTCTCTCTTACTCACTCACTCACACGTTTTTATTTATTTTACCTTTAAAGTCGGTTGTTATTATCAACTAACTTCTTTTTTATTTCAACGATTTAAATTACATGTGAAACGAGAAAATGACAATTTCCTCCGCCATCTTTCCTCCACCGCCATCTTTTTTTTTTCTTTTCTTTAAATTTGATACGTATTCTTCCCCCCCCCCCTCTCTCTCTCTCTTTTTGTGATGTAATTTCAAATTAATATTTTAATCGGAAATACTTTGAAAAATATATTTTGTGTAGGAAAATTCGATGAGAGAAATAATATCGATCTGTTGCAAAAGTTCGTCCGCAATGTTGATACGAAAATTGAAGAAAAGTATAATTGACTTTATCTCATTTTCGTTAATAACAACGTAAGGAAAATTCAATGAGAGAAATAATTGGGTTGTTGAAAAAGTTGCTCTACGTTTTTAATATGAAAAAAAAAAAAAATTGAAGAAATTGAAGGAAAAGTTTTTCAACTAAAGACAATAAACAAATTGTATATATGTACACACACACACACACACACACACACACATTTTTTTCTACAAATTAAAATACGAATATCATCTCCTATAAAGTTACAACGTTATACAAAAGATGATTTTATGATAGATATTAATTTATATCGAAAAGTTTCCTCCTAGCTAAGAGGAACAGAGAGAGAAAGAGAGAGAGAGAGAGAGAGAGAGAGAGAGAGAGAGAGAAAAGAGAGGTTAGGTATGGTAGATAATCTAATTGTACGGAGGTAACCAGGGAGGCACGTTGAAATCGTTACACGTTTCACTCTGGTTACTCGGGAAGCCGCAAACTCCTACCGATTTCTCAAATTCGATATGGCGCGCGTGCACGTACGTACGTACGCACGCACGCACGCACATATCTATACACACTACGATATTCTCAAAGTAATTATCATTGAGAAAGAAAGTTCTAATCGAAATTCGAATTTCTATGCTAAAATACAAAAGGGAACAAGTTGGTCCACAAAGTTCCTACATCTGATCAAAAAAAAAAAGTACCTAGATGAAGGAATTCTTTTCCTCTTTTTCTTTTTTTGCCTTTTTTTTATTATTTCTTTCAAATCGTAAAACTACGAAACTCTTTGGCGATTTTAGAGAAAGAAAAAGGAAGAACGAAAAAAAAGAAAAATAAAGAAAAGAAAAAGAGGAAGAACGTAGCAATCGAACGGAAAGAATCTCGGGATATTGTTTAGTAAAATTATTTAGAAACTTTTGGTCCACTCGAAGTGACATGTTTTTTCCGATATAAGCAATATCACAGTAGGTATATATGTATGTATTCTATGTATATGTGTACACACACACACACACACACACACACACACACACACACAAATAGATGTGGTAACGTAAGAATATAAAATTGAACTGTTCAAAACATCATAAAAATGAGGCATAAATGCATACATTTATATATATATATATATATATATATATACATATATATAGTATTATATATAACATGTATATATAGTATACACGCGTGTATATACGTGTGTGTGTAAAGATGGTTCACGGTAGGCCGCCATCAAAGAGAAGAAGAAAAACTTTTCGAGCTTCTCCATCTTTCGTATCTTTTCAACGAGCGCCATTCCGTCCCCCGTCTCCAGCAATCCAACCCCATTCCTGTTCCAATTTCGACGAAAGAAAATGTTTTCCTTCTGCCTCGTGCGAACGAGGATAACCAAGAAAATAGCTGAGACGTTCTCGCCATTGCAAGACCGAGGAAACGTCGGTCAAAAATTCTGTTTTTTCTTCTCTTCGTCTTCTTTTTTTTTGTCCTCTTTAACACATTCAAATTATACGCATCTCTGTGTACGTGTGTACGTGTGTACGTGTGTGTGTGCGTGTGTGCGTACATGGTGACCTAAAATAAGTAGAAAAGTTATTTTCTAAAGGAATGACTTCAGCCACGATCAAAATAATAATTGAATCGGAAATTTTTATTTAGTATTTGTTTCTTTTCTTTTTTTTTTTGAGGGAGAGGGGAGAATTTTTTACTCGAAGAATTTTATTTGAGATCGTTGACAATTGTTAATAATTTTTTTTCGTCAAAGGATCAAACAAAATTGCCAAAAAATTTTGCAATGTCCTTCGTGATATTTTTAAAGATCGATATCGAGTATTCAAGCACACGTAATTTTGTACTTCTTTTTTTTTTTTTTTTTTTTTTCTTATAGTTTAAAGACACACCGAACAGTCAAATATTTCTTTAATATATATCTCTAATATTTATTTCGAGACACCCAGTATATTACATACCACACACATATTGAATTGTCATTCTCTTTATATATTTTCTCTCTCTCTCTCTCTCCCTCTTTTATCTTTTTCTTTTTTTGAAGTCAAAAGCGAAACGATGTTTTGGACTTACTTCAAAAGACATTAAATATTCACTATCTCTTTTTCTCTTACTAGAAAAATACCATCGCTCGAAGTTATAATGGCTATGGGGAATTAGGATTCGAGTAATGCCTTTCCTTTCCTTTTTCTTTCTTTCTTTCTTTTTTTTTTCTTTTTTTTTGCCTTCTTTCTACTTTCGTCTCTCTCTTTCTCTCTCTCTCTCTCTCTGCTCTTTCCCTCTACTTTTCACAGAAAAGTTTTGCAACTTTGCCAGCGTAATATTATTCAGATGCATCTTCGATTACGGTCGCAAGTTTCTTCAGAGAATTCGAGAAATCTGATCGTCGGCCGTTTGCATCATCCCTTCCTTACCATACCACCCTTATCCATCCTCCACGACAAAAACTTTCCTTTCTACGTAAACGTTAAAATGTCCCTTGTTATTTTTACGTTTAAAAATTCACGAGATCATCCTGCAATACGAATCCAATCTATTTTCAAGTTTTTTTTTTTCTTCTTTTCTTTATCCCCTTTTTCTTCCTTTTTTTTTTTTTTTTTACAAGTCATACTGAATTTCGTAACAGGTTGATTACGAAAAAGAGATAATATATTCTGTTTTTTAACGTGATCTAATCTTAAACGATACGCCATTTTGAATACCCTAGAATTTTAAAGATGGAGAAGGCCATGTTGAATTTTTTAGAATTTTAAATAGAAAAAAAAATGTGTGTATTTTTGGTTTATAGCAAAAAGTAATCTAACGCAAACAATATGCCATATTAGATTCTCTACAATTTCGAATACGAAAAAGAATTTATATATAGTACAAACTAAGCTAACACAATACGCCATATTGAATTCCTTCAAATTTTGAATAAATAAAAGTCCATATTGAATTTTGAAGACTTTTGAATACGAAAAAGCGAATATTTTTGTTTATATATCTATCTATAAATACTATATATCTATCTACGTATATAGCATAAACTAACGTAAAACAATACGCCATATTGAATAACCTAAAATTTCGAATACATAAAAAGTCCATATCGAATCCTGTAGAATACTGAATACAAAACAAGAAAATATATTTCATTTACGTATATCATTAAAACCAATCAAACAGGCAAAATACATTTTTTACCAGAAGAAATTTTTCATATTTTTCTAACAAATGTAATTTCAAATGATAATCATAACCGTTTATAGTTTAATATTTCTGGTGAAAATGTTTGCAATGTGTCTATTCGGTACGATTTCAATTCATAAATTCTTCAATATGATTTTCTTGGTTAGTTTTACGACCTTGAATTTCGTTCGTAAACTTGTGTTTTAGAACAGTACTCGAAATATATTTCCATTTTAAATTTTACCTACCTACCTACCTACCTACCAACCAACCTCCTCCTTTTCATCCTCATCCTCATCCTCATCCTCCTTTGCCTTCACCTTCTTTTACTACTTATACTACTACTACACTATTACTACTATTACTACTACTGTTACATATCTCTCTCTCTCTCTCTCTCTCTCTCTCTCTCTCTCTCTCGAAAACGAGAGTAGGTATCTTCGTGCTTCTAAAGAATCTCTCGTGCCTTCAAAGACGGCAAAGATGTGCCGGTAGCTCTGCTGTATCAAAAGAACGAAAAAAAGAAAGACAGAAGGAAGAAAGAAAAGAGAAAGAAAGAGAAAGATAGAGATAGATAGAGATAGATAGATAGATAAATAGAAAGATAGAGAGAGAGAGAGAGAGAGAGAGAGAGAGAGAGAGAGAGAGAGACAACGTCACTCGCAACTTTCTAGAGAAACGACTTTCGTGTAATAGCTGTAATACATTTTTCATGGAAGACTTTATCAAAAAAAGAGAGAGAAAGAAAGAAGAAAAAAAAGAGAAAGAAAGAAAAATATAAAAAAATAAAAAAAAACATTTCTGATCGATCACTAATATACTTCTGAATTTAACTAAATTATATATATATATATATATATATATATATATATATATATATATATATAACAGGACAAAAGTTTCTAGATAAAGTAAACTCGAATCAATTAGTCTTTTCTTTCTTTTTTTTTTTTTTTTTTGTAACTATGTTACAAAACTAACTATGTTACAACACAGTCGAGGAGAGATGAGATTGAAACGTCAACTAGGATACATTTTTTATCGTCAAATAAAAATGTGAATTTTTTTCTTTTCATTTTTTTTTTTTCCTTACCGAAAGTATTCACGTCGAAAGATTTTCCACGGTGCGAATCGAATATTAAAACGAAAAAAAGTAAAGAAAGAAAGAAAGAAAGAAAGAAAGAAAAAAATCATGAAATGCGATTCCCTTTTTCTACGCGACACGATATTATCCTTCCGTTTTTTAGGTTATATTTAGAGTCTACAAAAAAAAAAAAAAATCTAGAGTATTTATTGCGGTTACGTTTGTAACATTGCGTTACGTTGCGTTACATAAAAATATGATACTTTTTTTTCGTCTCTGTCCTCTACAATTTTCTTTGCTTCCTTTTTTTTTTTCAACCAAAAATATTCACGTCGAAAGATTTTCCACGTTACGAATCGAATATTTAAAAAGAAGATGCGAATACGGTTCCTTTTGTAAGTCGGTACAATACGATATTACGACGTGAGGGAAATGTAGCGACGACGAATTGCAATAGTCCGTTGTCGTTGTCGTTGTCGTTGTCGTTGTCGTTGTCGTTGTCGTTGTCGTCGTTGCGTTGGTAGTACATAGGTTATGTTTGTATGTAGGATCGCGTTGGCTTTGACTCACTACGCTTTCATTGTATACGTAACTCTCTTTTGTTATCCAACCACGTTCGCACGCCATTCTTGCTTCGTAATTTTGTTGAGTTCCTCCCCCACCCTACTCCTTCCCAATCCCACTACCCACCACCCACCACCCACCACCCTTTCATATGAAAGAAAGTATGTGCTGTGCTTGAGGAAGACAATAGAAAGCAAAACGTAAAGCATCGAACTATATAAATCGCAATAATTATAACAAAACTGAGAAAAAGAAAATTCAATGTATATATATATATGTATATTAAAAAATATATAGGAAAATTTTACGAAGTTTATAACGGAGAATAAAAGCTTATAAAGGGTGGACCGAAAGAATCTGAACGGACGAAAAGTATGTAGACTATTATTAGTGAGTATTTTAAAGATCGATCATTATTTCTCTAGACGTTTTACATTTTTAATTTTACCAATTTTGGTTTTGTAATTTCTGATAAAGAAAGAAAGATAAAGAGAAAGAAAAGAAAAAGGAAAAGAAACAAATAAGAAATAAAGCACACAATGCAAAATATCTAAACGAAAAGAAATAAACGAATTTAAAAGTTACCTACGAACTTTCGATCCACCCTGTAGAATATTTGAATTGAGAAAAGTATGTAAGTAGATATATGTATGTATACATGTACGTACGTACGTACGTGTGTGTGTGTGTGTGTGTGTGTGTGTGTACGTACATACGTGTGTACAGTAGTTTTCGACCGATATAAATCCAACAAAATTGTTTTATCGATATTATGTTGGAAGGCTCGTGTGTCGAAGGCGTACCAACCCTAACTATTCCACGCAAAGGTGAAGAATCATAGTTTGCGTAAAACAATATTATTTGACGATAACGCTGACTGGCACGGGAAACGGCACGGAAACAATTTCGGCCATTTTGCATTTGTCCATGTTTTTAAATCGAAAATATTTGCCCTGGTTAAATATTTTTTCATTAGCCGAACGCATACATGAGTTTTACATTATTACTTAAATAATTATTTAATTAATTAATTAATTACATCAATTTAAAAAGAGAAAAATACGTGTGAAAAAAAAAGATGTTACACGCTTTTAACGAATATTTTTGAAACTATTATCCCAAAAAAAAAAAAAAAAAAAAAAAAAAAAAAAAAAAAAAAA
>NC_057695.1:574462-577889 GCF_014466175.1 Vespula pensylvanica
AGAGAGAGAGAGAGAGAGAGAGAGAGAGAAAGAGGGAGAAATAAAAAAAAAATATAGGGTGGCCCAAAAGTTCCTAATTTTTTTCCTTTCTTTTGTTTTTGAATCGATTACTCTTACTCGAGACTCTTTAAACTCAAAGTCCGAAGTTCAGTTATAAACTTTTACGAACAATACTTGCGATTTTTCACGAATTCCAAGAAAAATCAAGAAAAGAAAGAAAGAAAGAAAGAAAGAAAGAATGAAAGAAAGAAAGAAAGAAAAGAATTAATCTAAAACGTCGAGAAAAAAAATAACTTTGAGGACTTCCGGTCATCATTTAAGAATTTTCGGTTTTCAACATCCCGTACATTGAATAAATGGATAAAGAAAATTTAAAAAAAAAAAAAAAAGAGAAAAAAAACGAAAAAGTGGAAAAGAAATAAAATAATAAAAAAAAAAGAATAAAAAAAAAAAAACGTAAAGAGAAACGAACGACGAACAAAGGTCAAAGTGTAATGGCGTTTTCGACCGGTCGCTATTTCGACTTAGGAAATTTTTTTTCTGTCTTTCTTTATTTTTCCACTTTCATTTATATCCTTTTTTTTCTTTCTTTCTTTCTTTCTTTCTTTCTTTTTGTCCTTTCTTATTTTATTTTATTTTGTTTAGTTTATTTTATTTTATATCTTTTATTTCTGTTTATTTCTTTTTATTTTTTATTTTTTTTTTTCTGGTTTAAAACTTTATAATCATATTAGTTCGAACGAAATTCACCGTGGTTGGCAACTCGTTCCATTTTTTCTCTCTCTCTCTTTCTCTTTCACTCATTCTCTCTCTCTCTCTCTCTCTCTCTCTCTCTCTTTCTCGTACGTACTCCATTGTGGAAACTTTTCTTACATAACATTGAAATATACGAAAGGTGAAAAGAATTAAAAAGGAAAAGCACAAGAAGAAAAAAAGAGGAAAAAAATTTTAATAAATAAATTCAGGTCGCAATAATTGTATAACTAACGTCGATATCAAATGGTACTTAACGATACAATCGATCCTTCAAATACAGCCACATTATACAGAAAAAATTATTGTTACGAAATGTAGGATCGATTTGGTCCATTGTAAAAAAAAAAGTTTGGTAATTAAAATTAAAATTTAATTTTCTTTCTTTCTTTCTTTCTTTCTTCTCTCTCTCTCTCTCTCTCTCTCTCTCTATATATATATATATATATATATATATATATATATACTTTTTTTTTCTTCTTCATTTACGAACGCTAACCGTATGAAAACTAAATTCGTACGATTTATTAAAAATATTTTCGATTTCTAAATATCGTATAATACTTTGATTTTTTTTCCTTTTTCTTTTTTCTAATTCACGAATCGAGATCTTTCATTATGGTCGTATGCAATTTCTAACGTGAAAAAGAAAAACAAAAAAAAAAAAAGAAAAGGATGGAAGTAACATGATTAGCTTTATAAAAAGCCTCGAAACATAATAATCGATTTTTAAAATCACTCGGGAACTTTTGATCCCATTTAATTAGTCCCTCAGCTCCTAAATATTATACAATACTTTTACGTTCGATTAAATCGTAATTTCGATATTATCGTTATCGCTAAATTTTGTAACGCAACGGGGAAAAAAGAGATTCACTACCTTCTATTAAATCATAACTTCTTCGATATTATCGTGGAAAATTTTGAAACGCATAAAAACAAAACAAAACAAAAAAAAAAAGAAAAGAAAAAAAAGGAAGAATTCATCGAAGAATATATTTCAGTAATACATTTCTATACCTAAGTATTATACTTCGATATCAACGGATTAAATAATATATTTTGCATATTATTATAATCATTATAATTGTGATAATATCACAATCTCTCAATCATATAATTATCACAATTCTATTTTTATTTTCTACTATCTATTGATCCATCACTATTTTTTAATCATTTGATTACTACAATCCCATCATTATTTCTTAATTATTAGAATCATATTTTAGTAATAATAATAATAATAATAATAATAATAATAATAAAAATGAAAAAATTGGTTTGCTATCCTAACAAAAAAAAAAAAAAAAAATATCTCGTCTGTTTAATATGCACTCGAATTAATATTAAGGTCTTCTCTCTCTCTTTCTTTCTTTCTTTCTTTCTTTCTCTTCTCTCTCCGTCGAGTTTTCTTACGTAATAAGTCGAAAACAAAAGAAAACTCAAAGAAAAGAGTAAAAAAAAAAGATGGAAAAACTTCCTCTTTCTCCTCTTCCTCGTCGTCGTCGTCGTCGTCGTCGTCGTCGTCGTTTTCGTTGTCGTTGTTCCACAGCTTTCTAATTACAACAGGGTTGCTACGGCGCTAATAAAGTAAATTTCAACGTTTGTTTTTCCACGTGTTGTGTTAGGCATGATGGTAGTAGTATAATAGTAGTAGTAGTAGTAGTATAGTAGTAGCAGCAGTAGTAGTAGTGTAGTAATAGTATTAGTAATAGTAGTAGACACCAAACGAGTCTTGGATATCGACCTCACTTACGAGAATTAAAACAACCACTAACGAAATCCGAGGATCTTTTCCTTGGATCATTTAAGCAAAGATCCATGATTCGTCTAACGTAATTGTTGCTATTATTATTATAGTGATATTGTGAAGGAAAAAAATGTTCCTATAGAAACGTCTACTCATGAAATAAAATATGTTTTAACGTTATATTTGTAGTATGTGTGTTCGTATGTTTGTGTATGTGTGTGTACGTAATAAAGAATATTTTTATTTAATTTTTCTTTTTATTTTTGTTTCTTTTTTCTTTAAAATCATTCGATACGTTAAGTGAATACTAATACGGCGATACCATGGGAAACAAATTTTTAGAACGAAAAATAAAATGTTTATCTCATGAAATACGAAATGTTTTAACGCTATATAGATACAATAAAGAATATTTTTACGAATTGTTCTTCTCTTTCTATATTTCTTTGTTTGTTTGTTTGTTTGTTTGTTTCTTTTTTCTTTCTTTTCTTTCTTTCGAATTACTTAATATTGTTATATGAAATCGTAGCGAAGAAAAAAATTAAAACAAAATGTCTACCTATGAATATAAAATGTCTATCTATGAATACAAAATGTCTACCGTATACATATGTATGTATATATATATATAAAAAAAAAAAACGTCTTGAATTATTCTTTTTTTTTTCATCTCTCCTCTCTGAAATTATTCAAAATCGTTACGTGAAATAGTTACAAAAGAAAAAGAAAAAAAAATCAAAGAAACGAACGATATATACCCATACAATTATAGAAGATATTTTAAGGAAACATTTTGAAAAATATTTTACATATATATAATTTTTATGGCTATGAGTCAGCTAAAAAAGTGTATGTAAAAAATATCTATATTTCTTTTTTCTTGTAACCTTCCCGAATTACTAAGATCAATATATATATATA
>NC_057695.1:577989-585489 GCF_014466175.1 Vespula pensylvanica
TATATATATATATTTTCTTTAAATCAATACCTATAATTATTTCTTTTTCTTTATGCATATTTAAGTAGTAATAATTATTAGCAATCAAAATTATACCTAATAAAAAAAAAAAATATTACTTAATGATGATATGTTCATTAATTATTAAATATATAATCTGATAAAAAGGCTTTGAGAAAAAAAAGAAACGATACGACATGTTTATTTCGTAACGATGAAACATTAGTACGAACTTAACCTAATTTCTCTATAATTTCCGTTCGTACATCGATTCTCGATGAAATATTTATGTGCATGCATGTATGTATGTATATATATGTATATATATATAGGAAACAATAATGATAGTAATTTACAGCTTGAAAACGAGACGTATGAAATTTGAAAAAAAAAAAAAAAAAAGGAGAAAAAGAAAAAGATGGTCCATTCGTCTTCAGTTTTTTCTCCAGCATCGATTCGAAACATTTTCTCTTATTCGAGTTGAAAGTTCTTAAAGAGTATATTGGTAATGGTAAAAACTTGTAAAAAAATAAAAAACTTAAAAAGGACAAAAAAAAAATAAGAGAAGGAAACGCTCGTTTGGATTCGCCGCCACGCCAGCAGAACTATGGCGGCGTACGTGAATTGCTAGAAAACGTTTTTCTATTGGTCAGTAGTTAAGTCGTACGTCAAGTCCGACGGAACCCTCCCTCCCCCCGACCCAACATAAGTAACTAAGTAAGTAGAGGAAACTCAAACGGTAGAGAGATGTCGAGAGAGAGAGAGAGAGAAAGAGAGAGAGAGAGAGAGAGAGAGAGAGAGAGAGAGAGACAGAGAGAGAAAAAGAGAGAAAGAGACAGATCATTAACGGTTACAAAACGTGCGAAAACTACGAAACGATCATTACCATTTTTTCAATTACACGACAAATTTCTAAATATCTAAATTATTAAATAAATAATATGATCGCGCTCTTCGAGTATAAAAACAAAACAAATAAAAAAGAAAAAATTATTTGATTCCTAAACACATGTATTTAATATAAATATATAATATATAACATATAAATTAATATATATAATATATATATATAAATATATATAATATAAGTTAATACATATATATATTTTTGATATATATATTTTTATATATTACGTTGATAATATATATATATATAATATTCTATATATTGCGTATAACATTTTTATATATGACGTTAATAATATATATATATATATACACATATAATATTCTATATATTGCGTATAACATATTTTTATATATGACATTGAAAAAAATATATATATATATCGCGTATAGCATATACATGTATATGCATATATACAATATAGAAAATGTTGAAACGATTACATCGACCTTGAGAATACGATATATTCAAAGTCTCTTCGACGAAGGACTCTTCTTAGAAGAGAAGCGGAGTGATATTCAATACGACAACATTATCGAGAGAAACAAAGCTCTCCTTCCTTTTTCCAAACAAATCTTTAAGATCCGAACACGCGTTGAAAACGCGATTCGTAAAAAAAAAAAAAAAAAAAGAAAAACAAAGAAAGAGACCGAAGAAGAAAATAAAGATTACGGAAGAAGAGGAAAAAAATGTTTTCGATCGCTCATTCGCATATCTTTCTTATTCGTTTTCTTGGAAAAATAAATAAATACGTACATGTATATAGAATAAAGAAGAAAAGCTTGGAGCTATGTATGTAAGTAGTAAACACGTACCTGTACCTGGTCGGGCCGACTCAAGGTCAGGTCACTAGGCCGTGGACACACACGACGTATGCTTTTCTTGCGCTTAGCGTGACGATGACGACGACGTTGATAATTATAATGACGATGGTGTTCAATAAAGATGAGATAACAAGTATTATGGTGATGGTATGATGATAGTGTTAATGGTGGTGGTTCCGATGCTGGTCCTATCTTCTTCTTCTTCTTTTTCTTCTTCTTCTTCTTCTTCTTCCTCCTCCTTTCTCACCTTCCTTCTTCGTCTTAAATACACTTGGCTTAACTTCGACGTTCGATATCTTTCACTGAATAGAAAATGTACGAAAGGAAAAATATTTCGTAATATATTGAATATTCAAGGAACATCGTGAATCAATGTGAAATCGGTTCGTCGTAACAACACAGTGAAAGAGTAAAGGAGAACCATCGGATGGAGGTTATGTACGCGAGCTTGCTTTTCTCTCGAAGGATTGAAAGCTCACTGGTGCGAAGATGAGAGAGTATAACAGAAACGAGAGAGAGAGAGAGAGAGAGAGAGGGTTGTAAAGAACGTTAGAATGGAAAGAAAGGAAAGGAGAGGATAGGATGTGAAAGGAAAGATGGGAAAGAAGATGGAAATAAGGAAAGAAAGGAAGGAAAGAAAAAAAAAAGAAAAAAGAGAAAAATTCGTATAAACGTTACACCACCACTAACGTTTCGTTTCGTACAAAACACTTAACAATCTCGTTAAACTCGATTAATCTATTATTTTATAAAAACACGGATTCCTGTGATAAGCGCTATTGATATGTAAAAGCCTTGTCGTGGGTCAAGGACCGATGGACGAATTTAATCCCGGACCGACCAGCTCCGAGCCGCTCGAGCTACGCCGACGTACTGCCGCGGGATCCGTTTCTCGCGCGGAGTAACATCCCCACCACTTTTCTATCTCGACCGCGCGACACCTCGGAGCACGCACCTCTCCTTCTTAACCGTCACCTCGCTCGCTCTCTCTCTCTCTCTCTCTCCCACTCTCCCTTACCTTCTCTTTCTCTCTCTCACTCACTCACTCCCACCTTCCATCGCTCGCTATCCCCACCCCGCCTCCTACTTCAACCGCCGATACCTAACGGCTACGAGACCCGCGCAACGCCGCTTTCCATTTCTACGCATGCGCACTTGACAAATTTCCCTTCTACTATGAAATACGAAAAATCGTACGATCGCTTTTTTTTCCCCATCGTCTCTTCCTTTCCTTTATCGGAGATAAAAAGAAAAAAAAAAAGAGAGAGAGAAAGAGAGACGACAAAAAAATTTCCTCTTTAACTCCACGGAAACTCTTCGCGTTTAGACACGATACGTTTACTTAACTTACTTTCTTACTTACTCCTTCGGATTGGCTCGTGAAAAAATAAGACGGTAAATATGGAGATATTTGTTCGTAAATAATTCAACCAATCGTAATCGTCCGTTAACGTTTAAAGGATAAAATATGAAAAATGATATTGTACCATTTTGTATAGGTATTTATGTTAGTTATTTTCTTCGAGAAGGAACTTTCAAAAATAAATATTTTAATTTATTGAATTTCGAGTAGTTATAACCTAAGATATTTCGAAGAAGCGAGACGATTTCAACGTAACGCCGTAAAGATTTAACGCCGTAGGATTAAACGTTCAAATCTATACGATTTATTTTGTAATTTTTATTATCGTAAAAAATACGATTTCTTACCGATTCGTTTGTGATACGCATGCGCGTATAAACGTACACGCAAGTATTATACGTTTACATCGATACGCGGGATAAGCGACGCGCGCTACAACATTTTCGACCAATCAGAAGCGACGTTCGTTTCGTCGACGACGATGCGAAATCGATAAGCCGTAGCCACCACGCGTTGCACGATGAAATACAGCGCCCTCCTACGTTTCATCCTTCTCACTCATACACTCTCTCTCTCTCTCTCTCTCTCTCTCTCTCTCTCTCTGTCTCTCTCTGTCTCTCTCTTTCGTTCGGTCTATCGCTCCTTCTTTCTTATTGGCGGCCGTTTACATCCGTACGCCTCCCACCCAAACGCATTGCGAAACACGTGATCACACGTGACGCGTCTAGCGACACCGTGCGTAAACGCAGCGTACGTTTCTAGCAAGAGAAAGAGAAAGAGCAATAGAAATAGAGATAGAGATAGAGATAGATAGTCGTCGCGTCGTTATAAAATATGACGACATTCCTTCTATATACCTGACGATTCGTCGTCTGTGTTCACACGCTAGCTATATATCTATACATACATAACATATATATATATATATAAAACCAGTGAGGAAGAAGAGAGAACCTTAATGACGAATCGATATAATACGAATATACGATATCCTACAATTGTGACATCTAACACAAACGATACGAAGTAACTAACTGCAATACGCTTTGACCTAATCCGTAAGTACTAAACAAACCGTTATCTTCCTCAATATAAAAAAAAAAAAAAATAATAAAACGTTTGGAATTGAATAATAGATTAAAACGCCGACAGGATTTGCCGATAAATGTCATTGTCTATTTGATTAATTCGTTCCTAGTGTTTTTTCTTTTCTTTTTTTTTTCTACACGTTACTCTCTCGCTCTCCCTCTCTCTCTCTCTCTTTCTCGTTCATTCACTCGCTCTCTCTAACACGTTACGTTTAGAAACTTTTTCTTTTTTCAGGACTAACCTAATCGAATCCAAGACGTCCATATTGGTTCTACATTGATTGGAACAGATTTATTCGAATTCGTTGATTTCAATCGTATAATAATAACGATTATTACTATCGATATATATATATATCTTTATATACAATATATAAATATATATTATATATTATATATATATATACGATATCCACTTAATAATCGCTCTTCAAAATAACGTCCAAATTTTGGCGCGAAATCCAATCACGTCTATCTCTCTCTTTTTACGGAAGGATTAAACTATGTGACCTAGGTGGCGCCACCGTACGTACCGAAAACAGAAAGCCAAACCGGTCATGGGGGGCTAGTTAACGACTGTACGCCGCGCTTGCGAATACACGGTATTTTTCGCCAGTTGGTGGTCCGCGATATACATACATACATACATATATCAGAGACTTTCGGAACATCACGGGAAAAAGCAAAGCATCGGGCTTTTTTTTCTCTCTATCTCTCTTTCTCTCTCTCTCTTTCTCTCTCTTACTCTTACTCTTTCTCTCTCTCTCTCTCTCTCTCTTTCTCTCTCTCTCTCTCTCTCTCTCTCTGTCTCTCTCACTCACTCTCTCTCACCTCTCACCGAGCGTGTTTTTTTTTTTTTTTTATAAGATGGGAGGCATGGGAGCGTATATGTCGAAACCCATTACAAATAAGATTTCAACCGACGAAGTTGGGAAAAATGTTGCTTTCGGCGCGAGTTCGATGCAAGGTTGGCGTATCAGTCAAGAGGTAAGGAGAAGAGGAACCTATATAGAAACCGTTGAAAGTGAACTATGTGGTTGCACCGTTACTTTCTTGCTTTACCGATTATTATGTATAATGATTTAGTATGAGTGAACAATTCTTATCGACCGGCATCGGTTATTATTATTTATTATTTCATCGTATGACACGTATGTATATATATATATTGTCGTTAATATTTGAAATTTTATTTCTCTGAAAAAAAAGATATATATATATATATATATGTATATATACACATATGCGTGTGTCGTGTGCGTGGTGTGTGTGTACGTGCGTGCATGTGTATACATAATAGTAATAATGATAAATAAAACAGAATATATTGGTCGTTTTTTTAGGTTTAAATACGATGTATGACTCGTACATATTCTTACTGATTATAAACGTTAACCCGCATATCGTATATTTGAATACTATTCTAATGAGATACGTATATACACGTTTTTGAATCGACGAACTATATCGCTATTTTGCGTTTTGCGTTTATTAATTTTGTGTTTCATTTCCCTCCTTTTTTGAAATATCGATTTTATTTTCTATGTATGCATGTTTGTATGTGTGCGCGTGCGTGTATGTATATATGTACGTATGTATGTATGTATATATGTGTTATTTAGTCGATTATTATCTATTGCAATTATTTTTTTTTAAGTGTATGCACACGTGTGTACATATGTATGTAGATTTGTATATTTATATTGCATGTACATCATCATGTAAGTCTCTATGTGAAGTTTATATTTTCAGATATGGTTTCCAAGCCTTTGCGTTCTTTTTTTACGATACTTGTGTAGGAATCATTTTTAGCTATTTCTGTATCTCATTAGATGTCCTATATTTGTTTTAGTTTAGAAAGGAATAGAATAGGATTATAATCTGTTATTGTTTTTACACGTTATAAGATGAAATTGTTTAATGCAATTTGTTTATTTATTTATTTGTAGGATGCCCACAACTGTTGTATAGACTTTGACAAAGATGTTTCCTTATTCGCTGTATACGATGGCCATGGTGGACACGAGGTAGCAACATATTGTGCTCGTAATCTTCCAAACTTTATTAAACAAACCGAGGCGTATAAAAGAGGTGATATTAGGCAAGCATTAATCGACGCCTTTTTGGGCTTCGATGCCACGCTAGCAAAGCCCGAAGTAGTTAGTATTCTTAAAGAACTGGCAAGGCCATCAACTTCGGATAATAAAGAGGATGACCTTAACGACTCCGGTGCGTTATGCGTTGCACTAAGTATTTGTATTATGTCAGGTTATACTTTTCTCTACATAACCTTGCTCCTCTTATATTTTCTGAGAAGTAGTTTATACCAGTTATTTATTTATGCAAGGAAATATTTAATAAGGTTATCATCGTCTATTGTCTTACGCATAGATGAAGAAGAAAATGTTAGCAATCTACGTATGGAAGCAGCAATGCCATTGGATCAAGTTATAGGGAAATATCAATCGGAAGTATCAAATCCTCATGCTAACAATTTGAAAAATGAGAAATCTAGCAAACGAGCGTGTCCGTATTTAAGAGGAAGAAAAGAGAAAGACAAAGCTAGTTGCTCGTCGTCGGGTGCAGGTTGTTCTTCTTCGTCATCCGCATGGAATACGAACGAAGCTGATGTGAGTAGCTCTAGCCAACCATGTGGTTCGTCTATGTCAAGCACGATGAAAAGAAAAGAATCATCTGGAAGTAATGAAGCTGAACAAGTTCTTGACTCTACTACCAGCAATGGAAATATGCATGCATCTGTACCTGTAGTCTCTACCGATGATATGGAAACAGCGAAATCTGCCGACATGCCGGATAGTTCAGAAGATGTTAAAGAAAAAGTATCGAGTCCTGGAAAATCAGCATGTTCGGTACCTGTTACAAATGAAGTTGAATTAAACGGAGCAAAATCAAAAAGAATAGAAGATGCAGATAGTAGTAAAGGAGGGGGCGACAATGTGTCAAGCAGTTCTTGTACGCCAGTAGAAAATGGAGATGCCGGACAACAAGAGAGAATAAGTAGCAGTGATCGAAGAAGAGTTCAATCGATCGAGCTTTACCAAAGTTTTTTAAAGAAGAATGATGAAGAGTCCGAAGGGGACGACGATGATGATGAAAACGATGAAAGCTTCGATGGAGTCCCCGAAAGGTATGATAACTTAAACTCGTATTCGATATTCGTACTTAAACACTATCGAATAAACTTAGAATTATATTATAAAAAAAAAAAAAAGGAAAGGTAACCAAATCCTAGATTAAAACATGATGAAGTTTTAGTGATGAAGATGACACGGAAGATGTCGACGAAGATGAGAGTGA
>NC_057695.1:587182-589157 GCF_014466175.1 Vespula pensylvanica
ATATATATATATATATATATATATATATACACACATGATATCTCTTTTTCTTTCATTTAATTTAGCTTTCAGCAAATAAAGTTAATTGCTTATCATCTCATTTGCTCCATTTATGTTGACGAAATATGCTCTTTGAGTTTTTTAGCTTACTTTTAATATAGTAAGTATATATGTAATTGTACATATTTATAAATTTAGGCTATAGGATTTATATTTGTAATAATTAAACACACCATACATATACACGTTATACGCACACACATACACTATCTCATACACACAACTATACATATATACACACGTACACACATATATACTACACATATACACATACGCCGTTTCTTATTTTTACGAAATAAAGTTTATTTTTGAATCCCTGGGGTACAATGGTTGAACGGGCATAATCTCTGAGTATAAAAAACTTTCATTGCAGAATTAAGACGTCCGCTTATCAGGTGTTATCGTTCTATGGTTTTTTTGTATCGATGATATTGTTAACAAAGAAAAAAATGAAAAAAAAAAAGGAATAATAATAATATAATAATAATAATAATAATAATAATATTATAATAATAATGATAATAATAATAATAATAATAATAGTAATTTCACATTATGTTATTTTGGAAGTGCCATTGCACTTTTGTCAACGAGTTCGAACTCGTCTTTTATGTAGAAACTTGTACGATTGAGAATTAAGATTTTTCAGAAACAGTATTCGATATACATAGAGAGATCATCAATCTGAAAACTTATGTATTATATTATATTGTACTACATAAGGGCATTGCGTGAGAACTCATCATTTGTGACACATAATTATTGTGCGATATAATTAAGAATTAAGAAACAATCATTTCTCGACCACAAAATGTAAATATATCTCGCTCCATTAACTGTACTAATTCAATTATATTCATTGATTTTATCAAAACAAACAAACAAACAGACAAACAAAAAAAGACAAAAAAGAACATATATATATATATATATATATATATATATATATATATAAAAGAAAAAAGAAGAAACATATGGAACGAAAGACCTAATTAAAATACAAAAGCACAAAACACTATTGCAGTGCCTAAAACTGTAATCGCTGTTGAAAAATTAATAACTTGATTCTCTTGTGTCGTAGAGCATTCTCAAATGAAATTGTCAATTCGGATTGACCGACTGTTTGTAGATTTTTATAACGATACTTGTCTGCGAATCTCTAGAGTATCGATTCAGAAAATAAAACTGATGTGCCTTTTCAATTCAGGGGTTTGTCAACTTAACCGATAAGTGTACTGCGTACTCTTAACACCATTTTTCTCATTAAGAAGGGTTCTCTCGTACACCTCCAACCCCTTCACCCCCATGCATTCTCTTAAACTACAAACTTCGTCTCATAAACTTATGTATGATAGTAATATTCATAATATATGTTCATTCGATTAGTCTCTAACTTAATTTTTCTGTTTTTTTTTTTTTTTCTTTTTTTCTTTTCTTTCTTTTTTATTTTTCAATACGCTCTTTCCCTTAATATCAAAATACAATTGTTATGATATTTTTTGTGTAGTTGAATTTTAATTTACTGTTAAATGTTCAATCGTTTCTATTTGTTCCATTTCAATTTTTTTTAACGAGTCATATTGAATCCTCAAACGTTCTAATTCCATTGATTTCTCCATGATCAATGCCTGAAATTTTTATATTCTATTGATCTGATTATATTAAAAAAAAAAAATAATAATAAAGAAAGAAACAACAGATAAGAATTTTCAATAACCTGTATTTGTTGTTTCTGCGCATCTCGTTGTTTTTCAACCGAACGTAATAAATTTCGCGCGCCAATTGTTCGCATTTTTTCTTTTTCGACCTCATTCGCCCAATTGTCCGTCAGGTCAATGAATTTATTACAATTCTTTTGAAATTCCACGATTCCTATAAAAAAAAATGGCGACAGACGAATTACAAAGGGGGGGGG
>NC_057695.1:589257-594578 GCF_014466175.1 Vespula pensylvanica
CGCGGTTGCCGAAAAAAAAAAAAAAAAAAAAGAAAGAAATAAAAAATCCTTGGGAATTTCGTTTTCTTTGATTCGTACTGTACCGTCGAGTAGCATACATGACATTCTTGATCGAACGAAGTGTTATGGTAGTGAACGATAACCAACAAGTTAAAATCGTAAAAGAATTAAATTCATAATAAAGGGAATTAAAAGAACTATTACGTCGTCACGCAAAGAGCAAGAAATATGTGGTAAAATGTTAGAGTAAGAGTATCTACGAAAAAGACAAAAGAGAAGAGAAACAAAAGAGGAAAATAAGATCATAGTGTGGAAAGTGTGCAAAGAAGTAGAAGAATCTTCTCAATCGATATCATTGCTGAACACGATCAACAACGCCTTACTGACTTACTGGTAACGAAATTTTGACATTCCTCCTTTAATTTATTCGTTTGATTAGCTACTTCCGGTTCTAAAATACAAATCTTACTTAGATCATCTATATAAAGGCCGTACTTTGTCAACGAATCGGCCATTCTTCTCTTAAACGACAAACAAAAACAAACGAATGTTAGTTTTTTGTATGATACGCATGCGTAAACTTTTGTTTTCCTCCTTGGTTGCCAATGGTGATCCATATATTTTCCGACTGATGACGTTTTAATACATGTATCGATTAGAATAATTTTTTGTGATTGCAAGCAAAAAAAAAAAAAAAAGATCGAAAACAAGAAACAAAAAATTGTATGATTATTATTCATTACATTTTCTTATAAGAATTATATAAAAGTATTGAGAGAAAAAAAACGATTTGATAAGAATTCAAATCTTCTTTATCGTCTGTACATATCATCGTACTACCTTATCGACAATCGAGTACGACCGTACGTACGTACTTGTTTATAGTATCTACTTACCGACGTTACGTCAAGTCGATAAAGAAATTCCAACATAGAAGAGAACGCATCAGGTGCGCACATTATACACGCGATACGATATCTATATTGAAGCTTGACGATCCTGGCTCGTCGTTCGTGCCACTAGTCATTCAGCAAAATGGGGGTACGGTAGGATGCATTCTTTCGTGTCGAATCGCGCAAAGAGCCTGTGTTATTTGTAATATCTACGTTAATAATAAGAATCATTTACGATTACGATGAGGTTATTCGAGGCTACTTAAAAGGGGACAATTATCTAATAATTATTAGTTCGTTCGTCGTTCGAAAAAGTAAAAAATAAAAAAAAATAAAAAAAAAGAGAGGAAAAGTAAAAGGGGAAAAAGAGAAGAAGAAGAAGAAGAAAGAAAGAAAAAAAAAAGGAAAGAAGAAAAAATTCGATCGAGTGCGTCGAGTGCCTAACTTCGTGTCGTCGTCGTCGTCGTCGTCGTCGTCGTCGTTGTCGTTGTACGGTGGATTTGACACTTTGAAAAAAAAAAAAAAAAAGAGAGAGAAAAAGAAAAACGATAAAAGGAAGAAAAAAAAAAAGAAAGATAGAAGAACTCGCTATATCACACTTTACTCCCCTCTCTTTTACATTTCTTTATATTCGTCTTATTTAACTTATTCTCGGATATATACGTTTTTCGATTAATTAATTAAACGTTTTTGGAGTTGTGTCGAAGCTCGTTATGTCTGGAAATCATAAGACGGTGATTAAGTGTCCTTCGGAGTACGTCAAGTTGAATATCGGTGGTTCGTTACATTATACGACTTTGGGTACATTGCAAAAACATGACACGATGTTACGCGCCATGTTCAGTGGTCGTATGGAGGTTCTTACCGACTCCGAAGGTAAGATTATTTATGCGATCAAGATTACGATATTAAACGAATTTAAACGATAATTTTTATACGATTCTACGTATTTACGAATAATACGATATCATTGTATTCTACACGATAATATTGTATTTATTTTCGATGAATATTCGATCGTTTTAAGACCGTTCACCGTTCGGCCGCCATTTTTTCTATTCTGTTTTGATGTGTTCAACTCTCTCTCTCTTTCTCTCTCTCTTGCACTCACTCACTCACTCACTCACTCACTCACTCGCTCGCTCGCTCGCTCGCTCGCTCGTTCTTTACTCACGAGACACTTTAAATATTAAAGTATATTGTGTGAGATGATGCGAGTATATAATTCGTGTACATTAGCGAGATGTCATGTGTACTTTATTAAAAATTTTATAGCGATATATCATTTGTCAAGGCGAAACATTTTTCAATTATTTGTTGTTAAAGTATTGAAGTATTGATCCATGTTCCTACATTAATTCAAGTTAGATAAATTTATCCTTTTATTTATTTATTTATTTTTTATTTTTTTAAGTTTATTACGCATCTTATTTATGTAAGAACTAAAGTGATCTTTTATTAGGAAGAATAGTTTTTCTGTATTTTTTTTTCTTTTTTTTTTAATTTAATTTTATTTATTTATCTTTTTAATAACAAGCAGTTGGCACGTCCTTAGTTACATTATAAATTTTTCTATAGGATGGATATTAATTGATCGGTGCGGGAAACATTTTGGTACAATTTTGAATTTCCTAAGAGACGGCTCTGTACCATTGCCAGAAAGCGCGAAAGAGATGGCTGAACTTTTGGCAGAAGCTAAATACTATTGTATCAGCGAATTAGCTGAATCGTGCGAACAGGCACTTCTTAGGAAAGAACGCGAAGCAGAATCTATTTGTACCGTCTCATTAATTACGTCTCAAAGAGAAGAACAACTTCTTATAAGTAATACTGCTAAGCCAGTAGTAAAACTTATTATAAATAGGCACAATAACAAATATTCATATACAAGGTAGTATTAACAAATTTTTAGAGTTACATTATTTTTCTCAAACTAAATAAGTCATCCTTCGTTAAAAATAAATATATGTAATATTCTATCGTTCCAGTACATCAGACGACAATCTATTAAAAAATATAGAATTATTTGATAAAATGTCTCTTAGATTTAATGGTAGGGTGCTATTTATCAAGGATGTAATTGGTTCGAGTGAAATTTGCTGTTGGACATTTTATGGTCATGGTCGTAAAGTAGCTGAAGTATGCTGCCATTCGATTGTATATACAACCGATAAAAAACATACAAAGGTAAGATCTAAAATTCACACTGTATATACATACATACATACATACATACATACATACATATATATAATATGCGAATCAAAAAATATAAAGAGCAATAACTTAAATTCCTTGCTATTCAGGTTGAATTTCCAGAAGCTCGCATTTATGAGGAAATGTTAAATATTTTATTATACGAGCATCGTAATGGACCCGATCAAGAATTAATGCAAGCAACGTCTTCTCGCGGTGCTGTAGGTGGTGCGCCACCTTGTACATCCGACGAAGAAGAGGGTGAGCGTTCCGGTTTGGCTCGCCTTCGCTCCAACAAACAAAATACCAACTGACCCAACCTTACCATCCTTAACCCGCAAAATCCAGCAATCTGTACAATTTTTAATGTTGTTCGCTCTCTTAAAACTCGAACTAATATAAAATAGGATATATATTAGTAAAAGGACAGGAGATGCAACATATGCATACACTAAAAAATTCAATGTTATGTGCCCTTGCTCCTCTTTCTCTATCTCTTTTCTTCACATACAAAAATACGTAAACTATAATGCTAAACTCTCAACAAAATGACAATCTGTAATGTCATTGAATTTTACATTGCAATAGTATCTTTTTTTTTTGTTGTTGTTGTAACGGTGTATCTTAACTCCTCACGTGTCTAGAATAGTATTTAAATTGATGTCAAAGCAGAATGACAAACTCATATTTAGATATATTCTACCTGTTTATTGCTAAAGTAAAAATGGATTACATTTTTTCAGACTTTTATTATAAGGAATAATGATACATATAAAAATATATATATATATAATATATATATATATATATATATAAACATATATATAAAAAATATATATACATACAGGAGATTAGATATCTAAGTACTTTTTATGTGCCAAACATTATATTACAAGTCTAAATTGTCATTCTGCAATGAATGGAATTACTAAATTATAATGCATTTTATATCATATTAGAATTGCACTGTTACCTCTGTTATGAGTATTAGATATACTGTTATTATTATTACTTTTATTTCTATTATTATTATTATTATTATTATTATTATTATTATTACTATTACTATTATTATTATTATTATTACTACTACAATCATCATCGTCATTTATTGCTATTACCACCATCCCTGCAACTACTTTTCAATTAGTATTACTACTTTATTAATATTATTATTATTATTATCATCATCATCATCATCATCATCATCATTATCGTTGCTTTCAATGACTTTGTCATCTTCATTATAATTATGATTTATTTTTTGGTATTATGATTATTATTATTTTATTATCATCACTGTCATCATCATTGAATTTACTCATAACTCACATATGCAAATGGATTGTTAATTTCTCTTGCAAAAGGGAATTTATCAAATGAAATCCATATATTTTCTAGTACTTGTGATAGAAACAATTTAATTATATCGCAATTGTTGAAAATAATGAATTTTATCTCTTTACTAATATGTATTATATTCTTCAACATTGACGAGGTGCTTTTTTAAGTTTATCCATGCTATGCTATAATTATTTCAATACGATTTAAAATAATTGAATGTTAATTTCGCGTATTTATCGACTTATTTTCCGCACGAGCAATTTGTAGATTATATAATTTAACACATTTATGTTTTATAACTTAATAATTATATGTTCCTTTTTTTTTTTATTTAACGATGGAATATCCGGCCTATTAGCTTTAATGATTTTTTAACAACTTGTTTCGATTGAATAATTTATTTATTTATTTTTTTTTTTTTTTTTTTAAATTGAAGAAAGAAAATTTTTTAAATAGAATTCAATAGATTTAGATTTGCTAGTATTTATGGATGTGTTTGATTAACAGCAGCATCATGCCTCTCTTAAATTATGTTTACATATATTTTATTATTCCTGATCTTATAACATACATTTTTAATACTTTTGATCTATTAATTATATATATATATATATATATATATATATATATATATATATATAATTTAATGAATGAAAAATTTTGCTAGACTTCATTAGGATGGGAAGCATGAAGTTTTCTTTTTTTTATATATATATATTTTCTTTTTATTTTGAGTGCTTATATGTTTGAATAAAGTATCAGGATCGTTGATTATAAAAAAGAGACTGCAAACAATAATTCTTAGACTGCTTGAATAAAGCAAAGTTGTAAATCTTATTTGAATTCAACAATAATTAACTATTAAGTGCTTACCTTCTTTCTATTAGG